>NC_134844.1:62250982-62554237 GCF_965363235.1 Mytilus galloprovincialis
TATAGATTAAACGTTATAATGGACATGATAAAATAAAATCATATACTGGGAGTTTTGTACTGTGTCATTCAAGGTTTTCCCCCCTTTCTTACGATTGTGTTAAGAGGTGTGATACGTACTATATAATTCAGGACTCATAAGAACAATATAAACATCGATCACAGTTTAGGCGAAGAAAATATTTACGAATATAGGAGCAAGAATTACAAACTCCCATGCTTTCAACGCATTTCAACACAGATTATGTGTAATGAGGATAAATGAATCGGGTATTTTCTACATTTCATAACTAAAGAAAATAACAATACATATGTTTGTATATCATGCATATAGTTGTCCATTTGTCTATCACAAGTCCTTTCCCGGTTTGTTTTCACATGTAGGCTAAACGCATTATAGACAAAAATTGAAAAATTGGTTTATATAATTTCACTCATTCAAGAAATGTTTTACTGCATGCATGAATGAATTTATATTAGATATATATATTTAATCAGTTTGGCCAGGCTTTGACAGAGTTTAAACCATAACATATTTATCTCAGTCCCTGATGGTCACATGAGCATGATAATGGTCCATCAAACATATACAATATACAAGGTTGTCGGGTAAAGAAGTTGGATATCAAACTTGAAACAACAACCTGAGGCGAATTCTGCACGGATATGTATTTTCTCTTCAACAATATTCTAATTCTCTTTATTTTCATTTAAACTGGATTAATACATTTTCTGGCATATACAATAAAAATTAACATACGATAAAATTGAGAATGGAAACGGGGAATGTGTAAAAGAGACAACAAAACAACCAAAGAGCAGACAACAGCCAAATGATTGGTCTTAATCCAAGTGGGGAGGCGACGAACAGAAAAAAATGGAACCAATATTTGATAATATAAACTATACCACAAGACCACAAGATACCCTTTGCATATATTTACATACTTAATATATTCTATGGAATTAATTTCTGCACAAAAACGAATTCAGAAAGTTAACTAAATTGTTGAATACATATTTTAGTGCAAAATTTGATCAACTGATTGTTGATTCCATAACGTCCAATGGCAAACATTTCATGCATATTTAGGACGAAATATCATTTAAGAAACTATGGGAGGGTTGGGATCCCGCTAACATGTTTAACCCCGCCACATTATTTATGGATGTGGCTGTCCCAAGTCAAGAGCCTGTAATTCAGTGGTTGTCGTTTGTTTATTTGTTTTTCGTTCATTTTTTGTATACAAACAAGGCCGTGAGTTTTCTCGTTTGAATTGTTTCACATTGTCATATCGGGGCATTTTATAGCTGACTATGCGGTATGGACTTTGCTAATTGTTGAAGGCCGTACGGTGACATACAATTGTTAATGTCTGTGTCATTTTGGTCTCTTGTGGACAGTTTTCTCCTGGACAATATTATGGTAGTGAATAATGTTTATGTTCATGGACACTTTTTCATACTTCAGGACATATTTTCATAGGAAAGTGTGTCCAGGACACATTTAAATAAGTAGATATTGTCCATGGACAGTATTTACTATGAAATGTGTCCAGTGGACATTTTTTCATAGGGGCCAATCCTACACAATGCCATAAAAAGTGACAAGAAATACAAAAAAAAGATTTAAAAACATAAATAATCAAAATTTTAATCTGCTGACCGAGTCCCTGAGGTAATTTTGTTGATATTTAAAACCAAACTTAGAGAGATATTTTTAATTTTCATAATATAATGCGGGCACGTGTCATTGATTACACACCTACTCAGCCGTGAATTACACAATCAACAAAATTAGAATATCCTTATTGCTTATGACTATAATGATATGAGAACAATGTTCAAATAAAATAGAATTATACATGTTCAACAATGTTTCTGAATTGTTCCATGTTATTAAATACATTAAGGATAGTGTATTTCAGTGATTATGGAGAGACAAAATATAAGATAATTGACATTTTGTATTGATTTGAATTAAATAAATTTTAAGTACAAAGTTGCTTTATATATAATAGTTCAAGAAAAAACACAACAATAACTTTAAAATGATTTTTTTCTTGTTCAAAGAAAAATGTTCTAAAAACCGAATTCTAATTGTTTAGATAGCAAACCATGATCGCACACTAATCATCGTCTAAGTAAAATGCTTCCCTTTTTCGTTTGTTGAATTAATTTTGTATTTTATTTTTTGTGTTTTTGTTTTCTAAATATTCCTTTATTTATTTTTGTGTCTTATCCAATTTGTACATGAACAAATAAAATATGTTTAACTAAACTAAATTGTGACTTTTTGTCCTGTGACATTCTGTCCTACATTCGTTTATTGAACATGAATGACCACCTTTAGGATATACATCGATATCCTGTGACACGAGTGTAATCTGTTGAATACCCTCAAAACTACACCATTGTACACATCACAGAGTTTTATAAAAAATACAATTAGCAGTATACGGCGTCCACTCATTCAACATTTTGAAGTCTAATGATAACTTGACCTATCTTAATTTAAAACAAGACACTTGATTAACATCTATATATAGTATGCAAAAATAGAAAATACCATATTGCAATTATGATAAAAAGAAACGTACAATGTTAAAGGCCGTACAGTGACCTATAGTTGTTAATGTCTGTGTCATTTTGATCTCTTGTGGAGAATTGTGGCATTGGCAATCATTTCGCAACTTTTTATTTTATTTATACGAATAACTGCAGATAACTTCAAGATTTTTATAGTGTATTATTCGCCATAAATACAAATGTTATTGTCATATAATAGCGGTATTTTTAACATTGCCTATAAGAGAAAAAGAGGTTTGGCTTGCCAGGTTCAATCCATCATTCTTCAATTGTGAAGATTCACAATATTACTTCCATGAGTCAGTGTAACTCCATTTACCGGTAAATTTCATTTTAACTTCTCTGACAAAAAAAAAAACCCAAAAAACCCAACACCTTTCTCAAACATGGATTTTTTTTAACTTTACGAGCTAACAATTTGCCAGAGCAATTTCATGGTTGATTCATATTCACCATTTGGTACATGTATATGTCCGTGTTTAAAGCGATACGTAGATGCAGGACAAATTATTTTGTTGAATGAAATCATATTCTAATGGGTGCCGTATGAGGACCACTAGAGTTTTGAGCAAGAATTTCTTGGCATGAAACAGATCGAAATCTCGGGGTTATGGTATTTCATGTATATTTTGAACCCGGTATTAACCCGGTAACCTTTGCCAAAAAACAATGAACGGTAGTTCCACTGCCATATTCGATGTTTATTCTGAGTCAAGTGTCTGTGCGGAAACTCCCAAGTAGACAACATGCATGTGTATTAGACCTATACCAGGCTTTTCCTTTAAAATAACGAGTGTTGCCTGTCCGGTACACGAAAAGATCGGTTAGAAAGCAAGTTTTTAATTTTTAGTTAGATTGGAAAGCTTAATTCGAGGGTTGAAAATTGTAAGCGCCAAAAAGGAGGTTGGAGTGGTCTACTGACAATATTTTTATTTCATAAACGGTACATTTGATAGGTTTATATGTTCTTTTATTTGATCTTTTTAATAACTAATGGATGCCGTAGGAGGTCCAACAGAGTTGTGATCAAGGATTACTTGGCAAGACCAAAATATGTTAGTCCGAGAAACGTTAACACTCAAACCTGACCAACCTTGAATTTCTGCTGACCAATGTCCTTACTGAGTGAAAGATACATACATTTTATTAACATCAAACGAAAACTTTGAATGTTGAACGGATAAGGATTATTACTTTAAAAAAATTGAGATTTTTTTCAAAATTTGAGGAAAAAAATGCGAGTTTCAATTTAAAATAATACATCATATCGTACTATAAAGGAACAAAAAAAAATCGTTTTCAATCTCGACATTTTAAGGGAGAAAAAAAAAAGAAATTGCAAAAATTTACCGGAATACGTTTAGGTTCATTCGTTTTAGTTTTTAACGAAGATGAGATGTGAAAGCTATTGATTTTTGTGGATAATTCAATTAATTGAATAAAAAAGGATATGTATGAATGTACTGTTGATTGGTGCAGAAAAATAAGTATTATTTATATTACACTGGCCGTAAGCATGATTAGTTATTGCACGACGGGATCGTAAACTAGCAAAACAGAGTATACTCGATTTTCAGAGTTCGCCCTGACCGGTTAACTGTACACCAATATCGCTTTCATTTATATATGAATATTTTATATGATCTAAGTACTATTCGTTTTTTGCATTTATTGTCGATTTTATCTGAAGACCAAGTTTTAAATTTACGCTACATTTTAAAACCGATCAGAACTTAATAATAAAAGCAGTGAAACCTATATTGTTGTTTATTAACGGAGGCCAAGTCGGTCACGCGTGTACACGCAGACACAGCCTCTACAGAAAAGCAGTCCACGTCTTTATTTATATTACAAGCAAAGTTTTATGCGTACTTTATTTACAAATACATGTATATGTATTTGACCTGTATTGTTTATATGACCATGATCACGGAAGTCTTTATTTTATATATTAATTTGCAATATTGTGATCAAAATTCGTTTTTTAACACAAATAAATAATTTTGTAGTCGTTGAAATTTAATTGCATTATGGGTAATTTCGGATCGTGTAGATAGAATTGGGAATGGTGTATGATGTAATGTGTAAGGTGTATGGTGCAAAGGTGTAATGTGTATGGTGTAATGGTACAAGGTGTATGGTGTAATAGTGTATGGTGTATGGTGTAATGGTGTATGGTGTTAGTGGGAAGTTTACACCATCCAAGGACTGTAACTTTTATCGGAATAAATTGTATTCCAATGTATACCATGAGGATTTCAATGTATTCTACAGGATTCTTGGGCGTACACAATTCCCTTGTTAAATTTTAAAGACATTTTTATAAACTATGATATATTTTTTTCAGTCGAGGGATACTAGTTTTACTAATTTTAACAATGATGGTGACATGGAATGGTTAAGTCACCCCAAAAAACCTATGTCATTCAGTAACAGAATATAACCGATCAAATGGACTCGATGATCAGTTATGCATGGTGACTTGGAAACAGTTTGAGTTTCGATGGATTTATCATCATTGTGTCACACTGTTACCATATATATCTGAATTCATCATCCAATATACTTGTATCAGTAGTACCAGAATATATTCACATTCAGTACCTGCCTATTAGTAATTGTTGATATTTATGCTTTGAAAACAATAAACCCGTGTAAAAAAAGAAAACAGTATATAAAATACCAAGTAATAGAGCTGTTGCAGAACTCACGTATCTAGAACGTATCCGTATATGACGGAACTTATATGAAGTATTTGAGAATATGCTAAAATGAGTATTACATATATTCGTATAGACACGAATTTGTCATTCCCTTGCCCTGAAATGAAGTGGTAAAGCTCGGTAAACATAAGAAGTGTCAATTGAAAAGTATAGTTTTTATGTAGTATTTCGTTGTACTTTTTCGTGATGAAAACGGAGTTTAAAAAATTATTCAATATACGGATTAAATTTTATTAATCTTCCAAAAATTAATTATTAATTTTTTTTCTAATGACACGCTTTTTTGCAGTATATCTTTATCTTTGTGGTAACAAAATATAACAATTGATTTTTAAATGCTTTCTTTATTGATGAATTCGTCCGTTAGGTCAACTGTTAAAAAGTTCATAACAAGCTGAATAATCAGAAGTAGAGAAAACGAGTTGACCGTGGGAATAACTGGTTAGGTTATCTATTAATAATTCTAAACAACAAAATTCAAATATGAATGGAGATGATCATGATCACGGGCCGTCTATTGTATTTCAGTTAATGGCATACATAATGCTTTGGATCAACGAATGGCTGCTGAGCCTGTGTAAAGACTGTTCAGTACGAATAAAATATAAAAAAAGGGGTAGAAAAGGTCCAAGGAAAGGGTTGGCGTACATGTATTAATAATGAAAAATAGTACAGATATTGCCTGCATATTGCTTTAAGATTTTTATAATAATGTGATGGAATTAATTTTTTTCCATCTACGAGGGCACCTTCTATATACCGCACATTGGGTAGATTAAACGAATTAATGTATTTTTTTTTCAAGGTATAATTCTTGATTTGTTGCTTACAATCTCTACAACATTAATAAAAACAAATAACAGTTCAAATATGAACTAACAATTGAAGGAAAATCCGTTCAGTTAAAAATAATTCCGAATATATAAACATGGTAAATAAAAAAATAATAATCTTGGAATGCTTGTGGGTTTTTAACACCTCTTTGATGTGTTTTTTTTTCTAAATTCAACTTAACAAAAATATATTTTAAATAAATTGTTTTCTTATTTGGGTCTTTAAAAGTTTTTTTTTATGAATATTTCAGAGAAATGTAGTCTTTAGAACTAACATTGTAATTTCCATATAGGAAAAAAAACACCAGTTATTTAAACTAGAATAAACAATTTACTTTTGAGCTCAACCAATCAAATTTTGCAATTTGCACGTGAAGTAAATTAAAATACTGCCAGAACCTTTTTGACGTGTAATAAAATCTTCGAAGTTTTTGTAGAAGGGTAGCTGTTTAAATTAATATGAACCATTTTGATATGAAGTTGATATTTAAGTATACATGTATAAATAAAAAAGACCAACCAATACAATAGGTAGATCTTGAAAGGTAGGGGGATGGGATAAAGATATTGTTTTACTTTTGAATTGTAGAGCTAAATTCTGTTGACGCTGAAAAATAAAACTATTGGCAATATTCAGTTTTGCCTTGTAAAAAACACGCAAACATTTCATGGGAAGTGTATGCTACATTGGAATGGTGGCTTACGTATTTCATCTACATTTCTAAAATACCAGTATATGAAACACCAGTAGAGACTCACAGATCTGTACTTTGCCACCTCTATTCTGTGCAGTGGCAGATAAAAAAATATTCATAAGAGGAGGCCATTCCAATCATGCTTCAGTGAATCCCTATATCAGTCAGGGGCGTTACTTAAGGCGTTATTTTTTTTAAAGATACATGTACTTATATAAGTAATTTTTGCTTTTAAAAGTAATAAAATTACTTAATACAGTTATTTTAATTTTCAATAGAAACATATACTAAATGAGGTTTTCATGAATTGTTATATCATTTTATATCATAAGATAAAGAATTTATTATATTTGGGAGGAGTATAGAGATTAAGGGTTAATTTTAAAATAATGACAAAAATATTACTTGAATAAGTTATTTTATACATTATCGAAAAAAATAGAAATAACACTATTTTTAAGGAACATATGTAATTGATTATGGTTACAAATTATAAATAACTTCAAGTCTTAATTAATTCACAAGTATCTATCTATTTATTTATTAGTCTACCTTCAAGGTTTTGGAGGAAAATTTTAAATTAATAGTCCGAAGAGACAAATCTTTGACCCAGAAGCGTCGGTATGAAAGATAAGTGCGTCAGAAAGTTAATTAGTGTTTCAGAGGAATTAGATTTTATATTTCATGAAGAAAAAAAAAAACAGATGACTGAGAAAATTTGTTAAAGTTAGTAAAATCGATATTATAGGACAACTATAAAAATGATATTCAGAAAAGTGACTTATATAAGTAAAATTTAAATTAGCCTCGTTTTCAACATTACTTGTATAGGTAAATTTAATTGTTACTTTTTTAAGTAATGCCCCTGACTGCATATAATCAACTCAATTTTTCCCACAAAAGGAGGGCGGGCACTTACCCTAGGCCCCCCTTTGATCTACCTCTACTGTGTTTTGTTAAATGGAGGGTTTGTATAGATTTATACTAGACAAATCCTTGGAAAGGGAGCTATCATTTGATTTTTATGGAAAAGTTTTTAATTGTCATCTCTGTCCTGCTTTTATTATTTTTTACTCTAATCGGTCCTGACTTTTTTGACATACATTTTCATCCTGTCTTTGTATTGTTGTTTTTTTTTTCGCAAAAGGTGCCTCTTACTGACTTTTTTTTTCAAAGTTCATCATAGCCCCCAAATTAGTATACTAGTAGTTTAAAAGAAATAAAAAAGGGAAGAGGGAATAAACGTCCGACTTTTATTTTAGAGCGCATATTTATGAATAAGATGATAAGATGATAGTATGTCAGACTTTTTTTATTAGATAATTGGTCAAATAAATTGAATTAATTACGAGTGAGAAGTTCAACAATTTAGCCAGAGGTTATTTCTATAATCAAACACGCCTATCCTTTTATGATGACTCATTACAAAGGTATTTTCGTTTGACCCATATCTTTTGCTGTCTTTTAACATGTTTAAGATGAAATTTGAATGTCAATATATAGAACTCTAGCTTTAGAATATAAAAATGATGGAATTTGAAGCGAGATGATATTTTTTTAGTTTCTGCATTAAACATTTAAAGGACAAAAGAATCGCTCCGAACACGCTTTAAATATAACAGGTGTGCCTGACTTTACACTCGAATCACGAAGTTATATTTTGTTTTAATCAATATCTTTAAAAATCATTCTTCGGTACTTAAACGTTCTGTACATTGATCAGGCATATAAAAAAACAAGCATAAATGACAGAATTCTCTTTTTGATTTAATCAATACATTGATAAATTCGCCGGGTCAGAAGACAATATACTTATTTAAACTGTATCGCACGTATATGAATACTTTGATACGTAAACTTATCTAAATACTTCAGTCCTGCAACACCTCTAATACAGACCTGTTTCCTTCCCCTTTCCCGATTAAAACTTGAAAGGAGTATGAACTTGTTTTGTTCTAGAAAACTAACACGTTAATATCAAATGGTTGATATGAAATAGGCCGCCAGTGCGTCAGTGCTATCAACATTATGGTTTCGCTGATATTTGAACTGTTAATTGTGTCTAATTAAATTTTATCAATCGCGATGTCAACATATCAAACTTGTGACTTATGTGTTATTGTCGTATTATAATATTGAGTATTTTCGGTTGAATTATCTTCATACACAACACTCCCCTAACCTGGAATAGTAGTAAAGCAGTGCAACATATAAACAAAATATAAAAATCTGTTAAAAAAGTGTAGCACATTGTTGGACTCTGTGCCCCAATTATTTTTACAATTTTACCTCTTGTCTGTGTGTTTGCTCACACATTGTTGTCAATATAATAAGTGGTGTAATGCTGTCATTTTAGCGGTATATCTAACATTGCAATTAAGAGCGATGTTTAGCTAGCCTCAAAACCAGGTTCAACCAGCATTTTTTTCTTTAAATTTCCTATACTAAGTTAGGAATGTGTCAGTTGTTTTTTAATACTAGTAATTTGTTTCTATGTATGTTGAATTGTCGTCTGTTTTTGTTGCACTTCATTGTTTCTCTTGTTTTGTTGTTCTCCTCTTATACTTAATGTGTTTCCCTTGATTTTAGTTTATAACTTGGATTTGTTTTCTCTTAATCGATTGATGACTTTCGATAATGTTATAACAGAGATTCTCTTAAATCATTTTGCTACGTTCGATGTTTCCACAATTCAAATAACGACGGAAAACTGCTGAATTGTTTTTGTGAAACGATACATATTATGACGTAATTGTGACGTCATCAAATAAAAGTCTTTATTTTTCTCAAAAATCAAAAGTAAACTCAAAGAAACATTTAATTTACCTTTAAAAATGCCTTAATCAAATAGTATAAAAAACACTGAAACATAAAAACTCTTTTTAAATGACATGCATCCGAGTGATTTTTCTAAATTCTTTAATTCTGTATATATCCAGCATGCGCTGATTTTGTAATATCAAATTTGATAAAAATTAGATATAATTTTGACATTTTTAACTTATATGTTTGTTTGTTTTGTTCACATATGATAGTGAATGCAGAGGTATAGCTAGCTATGCATTCAGATTTCATCCACTATTTTCGACATAAGGAAATGACCACACCAAGTCAGAAATATAGCAATAATTATTGTTTTCCTTTCATTTGGAGTGTTTGAGCGTTTCATTTTGCAATTTTATAAAAGACTCTCGGTTAAGAATTTTCCTTGGAGTTAAATATTTCATATTTTCACTTGTTTCTATAAATGAATGTTAATTTTTAGAAAGTTTAAAACCAATTGTTTTCGGAATCGCCTATCAATTCGTCAAATTTTTAAAATGAAGTGAAATATAATATACATTAATTGAAACCGGTTCTAGCGAAAACAAAAACAATTGAAAAACCTTTTAATAAAACAGTATTAAAAAAAGTAATTATTAACTATTGACAAAATAAATGTTGATATCGATGTCTTAGTCTTGTCATGTAATGTCATCATTTTAATGTTATATTTAACATTGCCATACAAGCGGGAGGTTTAGCGTACCAAAAAAACCAGGTTCTGGCGTTGTCAGTTTATTTTCTATTTATGAGTTTGACTGTCCCTCTGGTATCTTTCGTCCCTCTTTTTCAACCCACATTTTTTCTTAAAATGTCCTGTACCAAGTCAGGAAAATGGCCATTGTTATATTATAGTTCGTTTCTCTGTGTTTTACATCTTAATGTGGTGTTTCTGTTGTATCGTAGTTATCCTCTTATATTTGATACGTTTCCCTCAGTTTTAGTTTGTAACCCGGATTTTTCTTTTCTCAATCGATTTATGAATTTCGAACAGTGGTATACTACTGTTGCCTTTATTTGTACAATTCTTGTAGAACAGATGGTAAAACATGTCATAGTTCAATAATGATGATAACAAACTCTTACATTTTAAATGTTAGCTACAATATAGAACTAAAACATCGTTTACAGCCAAAAAATATTCATTACGAGTCACTAGTTATCTGTTCTTGGAAGGTCACATTTAATACCTATCTTTAATTCTACGAAAACATATAATTCAATAACTATGCATTCATCAGTTAAAAGAATCCAATACCATAACATGCAACATCTGCAAGTTCCCATCAAAATTGCATCATTTAGCGTCATTACATGAATTGAAATATTTTGAAAGCAATTACAAAACACACAATGACGCAAAAGTCTGCACTTTATTTGGATATGCGTCATCATAAACAATTAAAGAACACAAACATGTAATTTTCACCAAAATGTCATTATTTACTGCAATAAAAGAAAGTTAAAAATAACGTCGATCGAAAAATGAAATGAAATATTTTAAAATGTAATTATAATGTAGAGCAGATAAATATTTTTAAGAATTCACACGAACAGTACAAAACGTAGAAAATATTCAATGTTTTCTTTGTTTACTCATTGAATTACATAAAAAACAAAAGTAATAAATGATAGTAACATATGTTATTTATTCAGAAATACATGTTTTGATAATTCTGTAAAATTGTTTTTGAAGCTGTCGGTCCTAGTTCTGATTTCGTTGATCCTGATCTGAATGATGCTAAACTTTGGTGATAACGTGGATGATGTCGTTGTAGTTTTTTTGTAAACTATAAACAACTGTAAACAAGTGTTATTTGGGTGGTTTGGTTAGAAATAAAACAAAAAGAAATCCCGTGATTTTTTTCTATCAATTCATGTACATGTATGGCAGTTGTTTTTCGTTCGATTCGATGCTTAATAAATCATCAAGTCCTATTTTGTCAGCTTTAACATGCTGTATTGACTTCCACCTTTTATGAATTTATATGTGTGACCAATACTAGTGTTGATATTTTTTTTCATCGAGGAAATAGATAAATATTTCGATGTTAACTAACTCTTTTTTTCAATACGATACATGATATATTTTTATTGGTCCTCTCCACGGTAGAGCATATGTTAGCCTGTTCTTTTATATGAATCAAATATACTGATGTACACTGGAAGTGTATTTTCAGTTATATTTTAAGATATGACTTTTTGGAAAGCATACACTTTAAAGATCTTGCGTATCCATTTCATTTTGATAAAATCGAACGAATCAATTATATACATTGCAACCTTCCAACAACATGTAATTAGTAATTATGAATAATTTAAACTTCCGATATATATCAAAGCAATTTGATTGGATGTTTTGACTTTTGCTGCATATTTAAATGTTGTTAAGCATTCAATTTTATCACTTCGGCTACGTTTCAAAATGATGATGCAAGGTTTCTTTTTAATAATTTCTATATATTTTTTAACTACAATCCTCAGTTACTGTACCGTGCATGCTGAAATGATGAAGAAGAAAACAAGTATTTTACAATCAAAAGTGGAGCAACTATAATGTCTTCACCAAACACCACAGACGTGTATTCGAGATCACAATCAGCCTGTGCAGCGATGTGTTTATTACATGATGGATGTTGTGTGGCCAGTTTTTCTAAAGAATCTGCGATATGTCGTCTTCATACATCAGACAACTGTTGTGTTGCCACCGACAATGCCATTGGTTGGAGCGTTATGACACGAAACCGGTACAGTAAGTATCGATAACTATTCCTAATTATTATCCTTTTGATGTTATTATTTTTTTTTTATTGAACATCAGAACTTTTTCAAAGAGTGGATCATTTTTTCTATTATAACTAACTTTGTCGTTTTAGAAATAATTTAAAAGTGATTAACATTGAATAACCTAGTCGAGCGTACACTGAAAACGGCTATTTCAATTTCAACCTATACCCAATCACGTATGAGCACAAACTTCAAAAAGTTATAATAGCAAATTATTTTACAACAAGAGAATAAAACAAATGAAATAAATAGTGCTTACTTTTATGGATAATATATCTACTCACAATCAACCACCAAACAATTTTGGAATTACCAATAACTCATTTGGGAGGATCATTTAGAAAATCATTACCCTTTTTAGGGTTTTCTCAATTTGTCATGAAAACAAAGTTTGATTTTCAGTTCTAATATAACCCAAAACATGCAAAATAGTCACCTATAATTATTCCTATACATTTCTATTTTTATAATACTTTACAGGTAGCACGGTAGTATTTATATTCCGGAATTGAGGTTGCTCTTTCTTGTACCTTACTTAAGTCATTAATCTGTACCGTGTGATTGGTCAAAACTTACATTAATAACTGAACATTCCTTCCGAAATTGAGGGATGAATCAGGTGAAGAAAAATATGAAATAGTTTTACACAAAACAAGTACACACAGGTGAACATTAACTCTTAAGATTATTTTCAAATTTATTATTCACTGCATGATGAACATGATGAAAGACATGAAAGCACTAGTGGCCAAAAAAAGGTAAACGGTCATGATACATATTCAAATTCGTTTCTGAATAGTATAATGCAAGTACTTCAGTAAACTGTGTATGTAGAATATTGTGCAATGTTAGAAAGGGGTAAACATTCTAAAAATGCTATCATTATCCCTTATCGACCAGGAAATACTACCGTGCCACCTACAGTTATCTCAACTATATATTGATCTTACAGAATGGCGATGTTTTTGATTGTTTGGTTTTCTTCTGTCAATTTAAGGATTTAATTAATAAATAAAACAGTCTAGAATTTTCAGTTAGAACTAAATTCCGAATGTCACCTTAAATTTTTTGATAAAACAAATCAAATCAACTTTGATTATCATAATACTTTACAGCCATATCCATTAAAAAATAATCTTACAGAATGGCAGGTTATTTGATAATAAAATTGGGAATGTGTCATAGCGACAACAACCCGACCATAGAGCAGAAAATGGTATGTTTTTGTTGAAAAATTAAGCATTAAAATCTTTAAAAAATTAAGATCAATGCATAATTGCTATTGCTCTATAGTTTTATGAACTTCCAAGTCATAAACAAAAAAAAATAAAGATAACTATCTGAATTCAGTTCGAATTGAAAGTTCTAGCTTTTTTCCTTATAGTTAAAAGCAGTACAGTAATCAACCCGGCAATGTATATTTGAAATAGCTGCAGAGTTCTATGAAAATCCATGTTGATTTGAAAAAAAAACGTGTCGAGCCTGGTTTGAGACTGGTCCATATTGGTCCAGACAGTTCGATACTTATAAAGACTGATAGAGACTGGTCGAGCATTTTTCGAGAACTTGTTCAGAATATAGCGAGATTATCAAGTCACGAGCAGTCTTATTCAGTAAAGTCGAGATCAAAGTCAATTACAATTAGGTATTGTTTATTTGATCTATCGAAACCACAAGTGCAAACAAATGCAGGGAGTTTAAACGTTATAATAGGTACCCACATTCACCCTTACCTAGAACAATAGTTTAATATCATATGATAGAAAGACACAATATAAAATTTCGATTTGACAATTTAAAGTCTGTCTTTTCTGTTCACTGATATAAAGACTCGACTTAAAGGCTGATATAGATCGATTGTACCGCTGCATGACGTGTACATGATATTCCTCCGCTCAAGACATTTATGTATTCAGATTAAAAACACATCTTTTGTTAGTCTATAACTGTTATTAAGCTTGTATAAATAAGTCGTTTATCATCTTTAATTGTATGTTTATTTGAAATTGGTGATGTCTTGTGTATCAGCATGCATGACACATTTACATGAGAAAAAATGAAATAACAAATATACCAAACATTCAAAACGGAAATCTTCTCATCAAATTACGGAATGGAAAGCTTTAAACGCATCACACAAATAAACAACATCATTAGGATTATAATCCGGTATTTCCTGATGTAAACTTTTGTGGATTATACATGTTTCTATAGAGAGACACGTTTATGACAGTTGGATCTAATTCCGTTATATTGACAACAATTTGTGAACAAAGCGAACAGACATAATACAGAAAATGTCAAAATTAGGGATATAGCAGTCAACGTTGTGTCCTTCTAATCTTATACTATAAAACCAAATAAATATGTCAAAAACCATATTGCTCGACAAAGCAAATTACGTAAGGATAACAAAAATAAAAAAATACGAAAATTAACCATAACGCCATTACACAATGACCTGATTTATAGGAACCAAGCCACACCATAATGAACATATGATAAATAACGCTGTGGTACATGCCTGTTGTATTGACCCAGTGCTGTCATATACTCAATAGGTCTTGATAAAAAAAATCATGAATCGTACAAAATTTATTTTGTTTTATCTTAATAGTTAATTAACATATTTGTGTTTTCAGTTCCAATTACCTGTACAGGATGCATTACATTTTGCAATTCCGTGTATTCTATTATCCCAGATTATGAAGAATGGGAAAATGCGACAGTAAGTTCACCATTTTTTTGGTTTAAAACATGCATGGGTTGTTACTATTTAAAACAAAAAATAAACTGAATATTGGAAATGAAAGGATATTTACAAATCAATTTAGATGCGTATTATTAAAATGGACATGTCATTTGTTTTAATAAAATCTACAACTTACATGTTTTCTTTCGCTTTTTCGGAACGGAACGAAAAACCTTCATATAAAAATATAGAAAGAAAACACATAATGCTAAGTGTTTTGTTCACTTTCAGTAGTCTAAACTGACCCAAATAGTGATATTTCAATTAACATTACGTCCCCGGGATTTATGAAACACATACCACGCTGGAAAAAAGGAATCCAAAAATATACATATTTTATTTTTAAAACTTTCTAGTATATTCAACAGATGTCATTTGTTATCAAATAAACGACTAATTTATAAGAGTAAACATATCGCGCTTAATACAAGTTTAAAACGAACTTTTTTTTATTAACTAATTTGATACATTGATGACTATAACTACAGTGTAACCTGTCTAATCCGACACACTGGAGGACGAATTAAGCCAAGTATCAGAATACTCAGGTTCTTCTGCAAGGATATGCATATTTTGCGATCATGAAAATATGTCGGTTAAAGAATTAATACGCAGGTGTCGGATAAGGCAGGTCACACTGTACTGAACTTATTGAAGGACTTCTCGCGCGACGCATTTAAAAATAAAATACATAGTACCAAATATATTTTGCATTATTATCTGTTGATTGTATCTGACAAAACCGCAGTTGTATAGCAAAACATAAAAAGTAGTACAATGCATGCAAAGGCTGCACTGTCCATTTATGTTTATTAAACGGATACAATTCTGCATGATGCAAGGTATTTTAGGTAACTTACTTATCTTTATGTGGATTCAGGAAAACTGTATATTTCTCGGAGGAAAGCTGTTGGAATTGGAAACTGCAGAGGAAAATGAGTTTATCAAGGATACAGTGAGGACCTTGAATACTGGAGGTACTTCTATTCTTAAATACGAATACAAAAATACGTATGATGTATACGTCAGTAAAACAGCACACCATACATAAAACAACTTAACCGTTAGCTAACAGTTTTCTTACAAAATACATTTATACTAGAGAAAAACCAAGAATCTTCAAGACAAGACACCACTTGTATAAGGCAAAAATATGCAGAGCAAACTAAAGACACCCACTTATTGTTGGTTTTCTTGAGTTGAGTTTTGAAAAGTAGGAGATACACTGATCTGTTCTAAAAAGAACAGAATATTCAAGTTCAATACCATTCACAAGCGTCTCGAATTATAATATTGTTAATGCCATTAGTTTCCTTAAGTGTTTTATTATCGATATATTAAATCAGTTATAGGAATATAAAAGGAT
This sequence comes from Mytilus galloprovincialis, assembly GCF_965363235.1. Lineage (NCBI taxonomy): Eukaryota > Metazoa > Mollusca > Bivalvia > Mytilida > Mytilidae > Mytilus > Mytilus galloprovincialis. The sequence continues at coordinate 62,267,550 of NC_134844.1, forward strand.
GTGTGAGATAGCTTCTGTGTGACAGCAACTAAACGAAACACATCTAGACTTGGCAAATGATAGAGCTCAACATTTTGAAGATAATCATCTGGCCCTTTCGAATTTTCTATGTCTACGGCTATTTTTAAATAATTGACATCATGCACTTGCATGTCCCCCGTGACTTATGTTTATTTTTTAGCCATGACGGCCATCTTGGTTGACAAGCGGGGTCATTGTAAACGTTTTAATACTAAATATCCTAAATATAATTAAAAAAAAACATATGAATTTAGATAAAGTTTGATACACAGCCTAGTAATTTTAGATGTGAAAATTTATGTAAAAAATTGTATTGAAAGATAACGAACGACGGTCGACCAGTGTCAAGTGATGAAAAAAATACTTTTCCTGTTGGGTCAAGTGAGCTAACAACAACCAAGAATTCTTAACAAAATTGCACCGTTCTTAAATTAAAAAAAAAAAGTGTAACAACTGAAAATTTCAAATTTCACGAACGAGATAACTTGATCGGACATAGCAAACAACTACACTGGCGTTTTTTCTTCAACGACAAAAAAAAAAAAAACCCATATTATTTATACTTAACTGTACGCACTGACATGTCACAAATGCTTAAATTATCGCAATTCAATTTATTCTGAAGGTCTGAAAGATAACAAAAAAATGGTCACAGAAACTTAACCGATTATTTATGGAACCATTTAAGTCGAGGTCTAATAAATCCTGCCAGACAGAGATGAACACATTCTAATTATTAAAACCAGCAACACAAACTCTTAACATTAATCAATTATTCAAGGAAATAAGTTCACGGTCACATGAATCGTCATGTAGCCAAAGGATAGATAATATAGAAATGAGGTCAAGGGCACGGGCAATGGACATATGGCAAATACAAAACAATCGTTAGATCTGTGTTCCATACTTGTATACGTTGCAGTCAAACCTTTTGATTTTTGACATATGCAGCTTTATACAAATAGTTCAAAACGCTATGAATTCGAATAACTTGGTCTCGCTTGTTTAAAAATATCAATGAGAATTTATAATAAACATACTCAAACTCACATAATCCGATTTCGCGGGTGTCCCTGTTTTCTTATTTCTTACAATATTTTAATTCGGTATACACTTTGTAAGATAAGTGGCAAATCTAGAAGACATATAGGTTGCACGCCTCCGACCCCACCTATGATTACCAAAACTATATTAATTCATGTATTTAACGATTTTTTAAAGCAAATATAGTGAAAATATTGTTCGACTCGCTACGTTCGGCGGTATGAAAAAGCTGTTCGAATTACGTCCACTTTAAAATAAACTGAAATCGTCTGTCCGTTAATATTGTCACAATATATTGACCAACCAGTGTACGATCATCATAACACAATTGCGACAGTACAGACCTGTTTTTTTTTAATAATAAGGTTAACCATGGACATGATGGAAGTAATATTTGAATATTACTTCCATGGGTTAACAAATCAATTATTATTGAATTTTGTCGATGACCTGAGACTATTATACTAATTTATACATAGTAGTATAGTTACAATTAGTGAATTTTATTTTTAATGCATGGTAGTTGTAATCCTTTTCTTCCTATAAATATAAAAAAGAAGATGTGGTATGATTGCCAATGAGACAACTGCCCACAAGAGACCAAAATGACACATACATTAACCACTATAGGTCACCGTACGGCCTTCAACAATGAGCAAAGCCCATACATGAAGTTTACATTCATTTTCTATGTCGATTATTCATGCATATACATTTGTCTTACTATCAACGTTTATTCTTCAGAAGATTTATTTTTAACGATTATAGAAAAATTTACATACATAGAATGATTAGATTACTTATAAAGGTGCCAATCCTATTGTGCGAGAAAATCACATATCAATTGTGTGTTTCGAGTTTTAAGACCGTAAACTCTAATTTCAAGTTTAAACATATTTTCCATAATTCCTATAGCACTGTTTGAGGAGAACGAGTAGTGAGCCTAAATCCATCAATTGGAAATACAACTTTAAAATTTTGATGGATTCAGTCGAGGATTATGCCAGGCAATGGGCTAAGCGCGAGAAGGAAGACGTAGACACTCTTTCCGAATGGATTAAGGCAGTGAGGTCGTTGATACAAATCAGAATTAAGAAACTGAATGGGTCCATCAATGCCCATGCTACGTCAATCTTTAAAGGCCCAAATGTTGAAAAACACCTATCCGACCTCCATGACAAATATGTTGTTGTCCCTGCAGATAAAGCCCCAAATAACATCGTTTTTGTGTGTAAAAGTCACTACATCAACTGCTTGATAAACGAATTAGGTATTGACAATTCACTTGGTAACTCAACATATACCCTCACGACACTTACCAAAGAGGAAATCCTGGATAATCATAGGTCTGTTCTATGTTCCTTTGGAATTTCAACCAAAGATGAAGAACTGGATCTTCCATCACTGTATTGGATACCTAAACTACATAAGTGTCCTTACAAACAACGGTATATTGCTGGGTCTTCCAAGTGCTCCACGAAACCTCTTTCTAAATTATTAACATCTATTTTATCAGCAATCAAAGACGGGCTTCAAAGTTATTGTGAAACTGCCTATTCCAGAGGTGGCGTGAATCAGATGTGGATACTTAAAAATTCAAAAGATCTTTTAGAGTACATACAATCTAACTCTCTTTCATCTTGTAACAGTGTTAAAACATTTGACTTTTCTACCCTGTACACAAGTATTCCACATTCCAAACTAAAAGACAAATTGAAAGAGTTGATATTACTTTGCTTCATAAAAAAGAATGGCCAACGTAGATACAAGTATCTTGTCTTAGGGAGGGATAAATCCTACTTTGTAAAGAATCACTCTGATTCAAACAAAAAATTCTCTGAAACTGATATTATCAAGATGCTTGATTTCTTGATTGACAACATATTTGTTACGTTCGGAGGACGTGTTTTTCAACAGACTGTCGGCATTCCAATGGGAACAAACTGTGCCCCTCTACTCGCCGACTTGTTTCTTTATTATTATGAGGCTGACTTCATGCAGGAACTTCTTAGGAAGAAAGATAAGAAGTTAGCAATATCCTTTAACTCTACTTTCCGCTATATAGATGATGTTCTTTCACTAAACAATTCAAAATTTGGTGACTATGTGGAACGCATCTATCCAATCGAACTAGAGATAAAGGATACTACAGATACAGTTAAGTCGGCTTCATATCTTGACTTACATCTAGAAATTGACAATGAGGGTCGGTTGAAAACAAAACTTTACGACAAAAGAGATGATTTCAGCTTTCCAATTGTGAACTTTCCATTTCTAAGTAGCAACATTCCAGCAGCACCTGCATACGGGGTATATATCTCCCAATTGATACGATATTCCCGTGCTTGCATTTCCTATCATGATTTTCTTGATAGAGGTTTGCTGCTCACAAGGAAGCTATTAAACCAAGAGTTCCAAATGGTGAAGTTGAAATCATCCTTTCGTAAATTTTACGGACGCCATCACGAGTTGGTTGACCGTTATGGAATAACCGTTTCACAAATGATATCGGATATGTTCCTTACGTCGTAACTACAATCCCCTTCCCTTTCATGAATATGACCTACCGAATTAGACTATTTACCGGATTTGTAATCACTTAAGCAACACGACGGGTGCCACATGTGGAGCAGGATCTGCTTACCCTTCCGGAGCACCTGAGATCACCCCTAGTTTTTGGTGGGGTTCGTGTTGTTTATTCTTTAGTTTTCTATGTTGTGTCGTGTGTACTATTGTTTTTCTGTTTGTCTTTTTTATTTTTAGCCATGGCGTTGTCAGTTTGTTTTAGATTTATGAGTTTGACTGTCCCTTTGGTATCTTTCGTCCCTCTTTTATTAAGAATGAAGTAAGGACCCTAATTACTGGAGGTATATTTTTTTCCTTAAGTACGAGCAAGATACTTATGAGGTATACGCAAATAAAACAGCACATCAACATACAAGAATATAACAAATAGTTATCAAAGGTACCAGGATTATAATTTAGTACGCAAGACGCGCGTTTCGTCTACATAAGACTCATCAGTGACGCTCATATCAAAATATTTATAAAGTCAAACAAGTACAAAGTTGAAGAGCATTGAGGATCCAAAATTCCAAAAAGTTGTGAAAAATACGGCCAAGGTAAAATATGCCTGGTATAAGAAAATCCTTAGTTTTTCGTAATTTTATTTTATTAAAATGACCATATTATTGATATTCATGTAAACATTCTTCATCACAAGACGCATGTATATACTACCGCACAAACCATGAATCGGCGAGAAAACGCACAATTTTAGTAAGGTAAAAACATGCAGATATAGCTGAGGACACCCACCAATGTCGTTTTTCTTTACCTGGGTTTTGTAGAAGATACTGTTTCTATACTCAATATTGAATTTCCGTCTCAAGCTGTAAGGAATAGCATTTTACATATTTAAGAAAACACTTTTCTGTTCTGAAAAGAACAGAATATTCAATTTCAACACCATTCACAAGCGTCTTGAAAAACTGCTACTATTTATGCCTTTTGATCCCCGTAGTGAATGTATAATCGACGGAGCCAACCAGAGATATGAATAAAAAAGATATGTGGGATAGTTCAGTGTGACAGCAAACAAAAACTAAACACAATCATACATCAATCTGTATTAAACTGGACCATTCGATACTAAATCTTAATCGTCCCCGAGTTAGAACATATATGAAACAAGGAACACCAACACTAATGCCATAAAGAAATAATAATAAAAAATGCAATCGCCGAGGAAGTTCCTTGGTTGGAAAGGGTACATGTTCTTAACATAACATTAATTTCAAAGTATAATTAAGAACTCAAGTATATTTTCTTGCGGGTCGACATTTACTTGATGAACGGTATACTTAAGCGTGTCAGCAAATGATCGATATAACGTCGAAAGTTTGATATAGTTTAACAGCTTTAAATCGTCCAGATTCAAGACAAAATTGCGAATAAATTCAACAGTGAAACGATACGATCAGCAAAAAAACTTTCACAACCCCCAAATGTTTTCTAATTTGAGCAGTTACCCAACTGAGGTATGCCTGTTTTATAACGCCTAATATAACTATTAACAAGTGCTCAAATTACCAAATAGAATAGAACATAAGTGATTCAAAATTTATATGTTGAATAGGTAATGTCCCGAAAGGGGTAAGCGAGCAAGTAATGGAAACATAAAAGTATTTTTTTTATAGCCAAGGTTTTTACTATAACCCAGTATTGCATTAATGGTGTCACAAGATTTTTTTTATATTTTGGTGTCACAATAAAGGGAAACGGTACTATTTCATTTTCCTATCATTATGTTCGCCTTTTGTTTACCCATGACGGGTGAAGGAATTCAACTTAGAAGTGCTGTGATCGGGTGTAATGGTACAATATATTTTTGTATTTATCTATGAATAACTGAAATGTATTTATTTAAAATATAAATTTAAAACACATTTAAATATGCTCTAGAGAATTAGTCGAAAAGACTTGGTCATGACACTATTTTGGCTTCAATTTTTAAACAGAATAATGAAGTACTAACATCATACAAAACTGTTTTGTTATGATTTCTATTATAAAACGTAGTAAATTTAGAAAATGTTAGTATTATCGCCTATTGCATTATTCTATCTTTTCAGTCGAAGGATACTGGATCGGTGGTTATAACTTCAACAAGGATAATGACATGGAATGGATAAGTAAACCAAACCAAGTTATGCCATTTAGTGACATGTATCCGGGACAACCAAATGGACCTGTGACCCAGCTATGCATGATGATTTGGAGGGATTGGGATTTTCGCTGGGGTGATCATTCTTGTAACGAACAGATCTCATATATTTGCGAATTTCAGTACCAATAGAGTTAACAATTTTGAACAAGTACTTGTAGATAGTACATTGCTGTTGATGATATCAGTCATGTTTGTACAATGATAGACGAACAAGTGATTCTTTTTAAAACAGTTAAACGTTTGATATTTGGTAAATTATTTCCTTACATCTTGTTCTGTATATCAAAGCATCTGCTATGCATAATGTAATCGTTTGAACAATTAATCATCCATTAATTAAAATCATTCAATTTTTAAACCTTTCGAAGTAACATTTGTTATATATGGTAAGTGTTCCATTGGTGGGATTTTAATATAAATTTTACATTTTCTTATTTTAGAAAGGCAGCACTTCTTTTAATACTTTGCATCGTATAATGCTGACATAATGTTTTCTAGTCCTTTTGGTAAATAGAAGTTTCATGGAGGATCTAAACATCATACATAATTTTTGTTTTGACGCTAAATGATACATGTAAAAATATCAACATTTAAAAAAAAAATTCAAGAACTAAAAAAAAATTTTGTACACATCGCTTACTGTGTTCATGTCTAGTAATCAAATTGTCAGCCATCCAAACATAACGATCCCCTTCTGAAAGAAATTTTAAAATAATTTGAATACATATCATATAAATCATTGTTTTAATAAAAATTCAATTTCGTTTTCGTTTAATCATTATATAAATTTGATAATACATAAAAGGTGGGTATAAGACGATTTATGATCGTTTATTCGTCACAATATCAACACGAGAATAACATAAAGGGGATATTCAAACAAACCTAGTGTTCTTACATTGTGCTTGTTCAGTAATTTCTGATTGAAACGTTTTATGTTAGTTTGTATTTATAACCAAAATCTATACGTAATTACAGGGCTTGCGTTTACTTACATTTTTTTAAATATAGCTGTTAAGTAAGGATCGTAATGATGACTTGTGGACACATTTATAGGGCTTTAAGAGCTACTTTAGCAATAAAGCATACAATGGTTCCACTTTTCATGAATGAAAGATTTAAAGTTTTGACGCTAAATGATACATGTAAAAATATCAACATTTAAAAAAAAAAAATTCAAGAACTAAAAAAGCCAGAAACATATTTTATTATATAATGGATGTCCGTTTTTTGGCAATATTTTAGGAAATGAACGCAAGTGACGATTAACATCGTCTAGTAACCAAATTGTCCGCCATCCAAACATAACGATCCCCTTCTGAAAGACAATTATAAAATAATTTGAATACATATCATATAAATCATTGTTTTAATAAAAAATCAATTTCGTCTTCGTTTATTCATTATATAAATTTGATTGTTCATAATACATAAAAGGTGGGTATAAGACGATTTATGATCGTTTATTCGTCACAATATCAATACGAGAATAACATAAAGGGGATATTCAAACAACCATAGTGTCCTTACATTGTGCTGGTTCAGTAATTTCTGATGGAAACGTTTTATGTTAGTTTGTATTTATAACCAAAATCTATACGTAATTACAGGGCTTGCGTTTACTTGTCATTATAATAGATGTACTGCGACTGTCATACTGGCTTTGTGGTCAACTTAATATAGTGGTATAGTTGTCTTTTAATGGTCTTTTTAAATATTACTTTTACTGTAAAGGATATTTTTGTGATATTCATTCGACAAATGTTTGACATGGTTCGGTACTTGTACATTCCGTCATTGTGCTATTGTGCAAGAGTATGTTTTTGTATTTTTGTATTTTTGTCATGTTTGTATTTCATTTTGCTAATGTGCTTTGCTTATATGTCTTTGTGTGTTTCTTTGTTACATATTTGTTTGTTTTTACAGAGATAAGTATTATAGCTCAATGTTGACTGTTGTACCCCTATTTTGAAATTTATACATATAAGGCCTGTTTTTTTTCCACACATCGTTGTCAATATAATGGAATTTTTTACGACTGTCATACGTGAGACATGACAACTAATCATACATTTATTTTTAGTTGTCCAAAGTTATTTGATTACATTCAAAATGCATAATAGCCGGAAAATACATTTTTTAAATATAGCTGTTAAGTAAGGATCGTAATGATGACTTGTGGATACATTTAAAGAGCTACTTTAGCGATAAAGCATACAATGGCTCCACTTTTCATGATTGAAAAAATAAGTCGCGTAATAAAGACATAATTATGACAAGGTAAAATCTTGTCTGTATTATACTAATATATCTGTTATTTCTACCATACTTAATCATAGTGCTTTATTTTGTTTTTATGTAACTTATTGCATGCTTGTTTTGAATAGTTTCAGTATGCCTTGTTAGCCAGTTAAAAACTGAAAAGATTTAATGTTTGTTCTTGTTTTTGTATACTATGACAACGACTCTTAATAAAGATTATTTAATGAATTATTTACTGTTCTGGTAAAAATTTCATCAATTGATTACATAAAAGTCATTCATCTTTTCAACTGAGATTTTAAAAACTCTGTTTGCCCATCGTTGTGTTGATTAATTAGAAAGGCGTAGCTCAGTGTCTTATATTACCATCCTTATATGCATACTATATGTATGAAAACTACTGAAACTTTGTTACGTATCAATATTTTAAATAAAAGGAGGACATGCTGGCACCCTTAATTAATGCGAAAAAAAAATTGTTGTTATTGTATTGCAGTATTGCTGTCCATTGTATTATACATTGAGTCCTGACATATAAAATATAGCTAATTTCCTATGTAGGTTTATAGATTTACAAATTAAAGTACACATGTGGTCAGTTTTGGTGGACCAGTCAAATAATTTTGTTGTACAAGTCAGCATGAGATATTAAAACTACTGAAATTTTGTTAGGTATCAATATTTTGAATAAGAGGAGGACATGCTTGAACTTTAAATTTATGCGAACAAAAATCTGTTGTTATTGTATTGCAATAGTGCTGTCTATTGTATTATTCATTGAGTCCTGACATAAAAAATATAGCTGATTTACTATGCGGGTTTATAGATTTACAAATTAAAGTACACATGTGGTCAGTTTTGGTGGACACGGTCAAATAATTTTGTTGTACAAGTCAGCATGAGGTATCAAAACTTCTGAAATTTTGTTACGTATCAATATTTTGAATAAAAGGACGCCATGCTGGCACCCTTAATTTATGCGAACAAAATTTTTTTGTTATTGTATTGCAATATTGCCGTCCATTGTATTATACATTGAATCCTGACATAAAAAATATGGCTGATTTACAAATGTACTATGCGGGTATATAGATTTACAAATAAAAGTGCGCATATTGTCAGTTTTGGTCAACGCTTTCAAATAATTTTGTTGCACAAGTCCGCATGAGGTATCAAAACTACTGAAATTTTGATACGTATCAATATTTTGAATAAAAGGAGGACATGCTGGCACCCTAAATGTATGCGAACAAAATTGTGTTGTTATTGTATTGCAATATTGCTGTCCATTGTATTGTACATTGAATCCTAACACAAAAATATGGCTGATTTACTATGCGGGTATACATGGTATATAGATTAACAAATTAAAGTGCACATACGGTCAGTTTTGGTCAATGCAGTAAAATAATTTTGTTGTACAAGTCAGACTGAGGTATTAAAACTACTGAAATTTTTTACGTATCAATATTTTGGATAAACATGATAAAAGGAGGACATGCTGGCACCCTAAATTTAGGCGAACAAAAATTTGTTGTTTAAGTATTGCAATATTGCTGTCCATTGTATTGTTCCTTGAATTCTAACACAAAATTATTGCTGATTAACTATGTGGGTATACATGGCATGCATAGTATATAGATTAACAAATTAAAGTGCACATATGGTCAGTTTTGGTCAATGCGGTCAAATCATTTTGTTGTACAAGTCAATATGAGGTATGAAAACTACTGAAACTTTGTTACGTATCAATATTTTAAATAAAAGGAGGACATGCTGGCACCCTTAATTAATGCGAACAAAATTTTGTTGTTATTGTATTGCAATATTGCTGTCCATTGTATTGTACATTGAATCCTAACACAAAATATGGCTGATTTACTATGCGGGTATACATGGTATATAGATTAACAAATTAAAGTGCACATATGGTCAGTTTTGGTCAATGCAGTAAAATAATTTTGTTGTACAAGTCAGACTGAGGTATTAAAACTACTGAAATTTTGTTACGTATCAATATTTTGAATAAACATGATAAAAAGAGGACATGCTGGCACCCTAAATTTATGCGAACAAAAATTTGTTGTTTAAGTATTGCAATATTCTGTCCATTGTATTGTTCCTTGAATTCTAACACAAAATTATTGCTGATTAACTATGTGGGTATACATGGCATGCATAGTATATAGATTAACAAATTAAAGTGCACATATGGTCAGTTTTGGTCAATGCGGTCAAATCATTTTGTTGTACAAGTCAATATGAGGTATGAAAACTACTGAAACTTTGTTACGTATCAATATTTTAAATAAAAGGAGGACATGCTGGCACCCTTAATTAATGCGAACAAAATTTTGTTGTTATTGTATTGCAATATTGCTGTCCATTGTATTGTACATTGAATCCTAACACAAAAATATAGCTGATTTCCTATGTAGGTTTATAGATTTACAAATTAAAGTACACATGTGGTCAGTTTTGGTGGACCAGTCAAATAATTTTGTTGTACAAGTCAGCATGAGATATTAAAACTACTGAAATTTTGTTAGGTATCAATATTTTGAATAAGAGGAGGACATGCTTGAACTTTAAATTTATGCGAACAAAAATCTGTTGTTATTGTATTGCAATAGTGCTGTCTATTGTATTATTCATTGAGTCCTGACATAAAAAATATAGCTGATTTACTATGCGGGTTTATAGATTTACAAATTAAAGTACACATGTGGTCAGTTTTGGTGGACACGGTCAAATAATTTTGTTGTACAAGTCAGCATGAGGTATCAAAACTTCTGAAATTTTGTTACGTATCAATATTTTGAATAAAAGGAGGACATGCTGGCACCCTTAATTTATGCGAACAAAATTTTTTTTGTTATTGTATTGCAATATTGCTGTCCATTGTATTATACATTGAATCCTGACATAAAAAATATGGCTGATTTACAAATGTACTATGCGGGTATATAGATTTACAAATAAAAGTGCACATATTGTCAGTTTTGGTCAACGCTTTCAAATAATTTTGTTGCACAAGTCCGCATGAGGTATCAACACTACTGAAATTTTGATACGTATCAATATTTTGAATAAAAGGAGGACATGCTGGCACCCTAAATGTATGCGAACAATAAATTCTTGTTATTATATTGCAATATTACTGTCCATTGTATTATATATTGAATCCTGACATAAAAAATATAGCTGATTTCCTATGCGGGTTTATAGATTTACAAATTAAAGTACACATGTGGTAAGTTTTGGTGGACAAATCAAATAATTTTGTTGTACAAGTCAGCATGAGGTATCAAAACTTCTGAAATTTTGTTACATATCAATATTTTGAATAAAAGGAGGAAATGCTGGCACCCTTAATTTATGCGAACAAAAATTTGTTGTTATTGTATTGCAATATTGCTGTCTATTGTATTATACATTGAACAAATGTTGAATCCTGACCTTAAAAAAATATGGCTGATATACTATGCTGGTATATAGATATACAAATTAAGTTGCACATATGGTCAGTTTTGGTGGACACGGTAAAATAATTTTGTTGTACATGTCAGCATGAGGTATCAAAACTACTGAAATTTTGTTACGTATCAATATTTTGAATAAAATGAAAACAAGCTGGCACCCTTAATTAATGCGAACAAAAATTTGTTGTTATTGTATTGCAATATTGCTGTCTATTGTATTATACATTGAACAAATGTTGAATCCTGACCTTAAAAAAATATGGCTGATATACTATGCTGGTATATAGATATACAAATTAAGTTGCACATATGGTCAGTTTTGGTGGACACGGTAAAATAATTTTGTTGTACATGTCAGCATGAGGTATCAAAACTACTGAAATTTTGTTACGTATCAATATTTTGAATAAAATGAAAACAAGCTGGCACCCTTAATTAATGCGAACAAAAATTTGTTGTTATTGTATTGCACTATTGCGGTCAATTGTATTATACATTGAATCCTGACATAAAAAAAATTGGCTGATTTACTATGAGGGTATACCCAGTAAACAATCCAACGTTGACATTACGTTGTGACAACGTAATACTATCGTTGTGACAACGTAGTAAAATTACGTTGGTACAACGTAATTTTGTGAACTCCAAGGCACGTGCTGACAACCATCCACACAACGTTGGCACAACGTAATTTGTGACGTAATTTATTACCATCATAAAACGTTGTAACAACGTCACAGCACAACTATAAATGTCCCTTGTCCTCATTTAATTGATAGAATCAATGAAATTCCATTGAAGAAGTATGTAAACAGGGTCTTTATTTTTTCTTTTGACCCCTTTTCAGTTGTAAATTTTTCTATGTAGGAAAGATGGACAGATGTCTATATGTACTCTATTTCCAATCTGCCAGCTGTGTATGAAATTGTCAAAAAGGTGTTTTTTTTTAATCTTCTTGGCAGGTTTCAGTGTGAAATGTATAAATATCTAGTTTTCCCAAAAATAGTTGTTTAAGGTTTATAAAGTCTTAAAGTTTTTAACTTTTGCAATACTGAAGAACAAGAATTACACATTTCCATTTAACAAATGCAACTTTTCTTTCTTTTAACACATAATACTTTTCACAAAAAGGAGATTTTGTATGATGGCCAATAAGACAACCCTCTATCCTAAAATCAAATATTGATGTTAGCAATTATAGGTACATGTACAGCCTTCAACATGACATCTTGGTAAGTGTTTCAAATTCTGAATGTTTAGTGTTTCAGTGGCCTAGAATATAGATTTCACTATGATGGAGGAAATTCTAGAATGTAGGTTTCACTTTGACGACGGAAAACCATTTTTAATGAATTATTCAGAAATACAACAAACTACCACATTTACCTTGATATTTACTGAAAATTCATTCAGCTGGATTCACTACACGATTACAAGCTAGGAAAATCGGCCCAAAATCTGACTGTCTAATTTATAAATATATATATTCTACACAATTCATACACACTTCTAAAAATTTCCCAAATGAAGAAAATACCTGAAATTCAATTCAACTAACTATTGCTTTTTTCCCATTGACCAACTAGAGATAGTATAAAAAAGAAGATGTGGTATGATTGCCAATGAGACAACTGTCCACAAGAGACCAAAATGATAGACCTATCCAAAAGTTAAGACTTCTTTTTTCTTACAATGTACATGTAGCTACATGAACCAATAAAAAAATAATAGTTTGTTTCTGAATTTTTAATTTTTATTCCAAATTTTAGTCTTGTGTTGGTTGTATACATTGTACATGTCATTCCAAATGTTGGTTTTCTGCCCTCTAATCAGCTTGGCAATTTGCGCAATTGTTTCTGCATACATGTAGTTGGTATTGGTAATGTTTTCTACTCTAGCTCAGTCAATATAGTACACTGGATATGTAGGATGGCTTGTTTCAAAGCTAAGACATTTTCACATATATGTGGTTAAATTTTCGGAATACGAAGTGCGATTTTTTTTCACACAACAATTTCTTTGAAAATTTAATACTTTGAATACATTCAATAACTCCATAGTTTTTACATATTTATACTGTGATCCTCTACTTTCCAGATCAACACAAATGGTAAAGCTCAGTCACTTGTTAAAAATGAAACATGTTCAATATCACTACAGAGACATTTTTTGTTTACACACAACTTTTGTGTTCCTCATTTGGAGGCGCATTAGGAATATTGACCCAGCTGGTCTTGTGTTGGTTTCAGATCTCTGAAAAAAAAATATCATAAATTATAAAATACAAAAAATAAATTGATCCCAACTTATGAATTACAGCAGTTCTTAAAAATCATTCTGTGTTTAAACATAATCAATATTTTTTCTATTGCTGGTCCTATATAAATAAACTGCAGATTCATAATTATGTTGTGTTGTTACTGAGATGTTTGTATCTTTGCCAATTATACACATTTTGATGATGTATGTTAGAAATTTAACACAATTAATTATTCATATCTTATGATTAACCTTTGTTCTTATTTAAAAAATAAAATTGTTAAATTGAACATGTGTTAATAAAATTATGTCTGTTCCAGAAAATACTTTGTCCGCCCCTAAGGGACAGCCCTAAGCCCTTTTAAAAAAAAATCCCAGCACCGACAGAATTAAAAATTTATAAGAACAACACTCCTTTTGCATTTTGGTATTTCATACACAACCACCCCCAAATAAAATTTAAGAAAAGAGCTTTCCCTGGGGAAGAGGGGACATAATATTTTCTGGAGCAACCAGTGGTTATTCTACAATAAAGGAAGTTTGGTTTCACAATATTGTCATTTTTCAATTAATTTTAAATATGCAAAGGTTTCTACCTTAATAAATTTAGAATGTACATCGATACAAGACCTCATAGCATATGCCAATGAACGCAATCTATAAAATCAACAAATTATAATTTGGTCAATAAAATTAATATAAGAAGAATGTGTCCATGAGCCACAAATGATCTTATCAAACTTAATTTAAAGGACATATCTAGAGAACAGGTAAAGCAGATGCTCTCCAAATTCAAACTCTGCGTTTTATGATAATAAGCGTTGTGTATTGGTTGCATAACATGTGGTTTAGGCAAACGTTAGATAACAGAATCCAATTTTTAGTTCAATGTACATGTATGTACGTACAGTACAAGAGTTAAACTATATCACTTAGTTAAGGAGGACATAAAAAGAGCTGATCAATTGATGTTTACCTTTTTGGTCCAAATTTTTGAGCTAGTGCATGCTTAACTGTTACATGGTTACTGCAATGATTTCCTCAACCTCAGACACATTGGATCTGTGGATTTATATACAAGACTCTGGAAAAAAAATTCAAAATACATTCAATTATCTTTTATATTCTTCTGTCTGTTTTTATATGAAAAAGAAGATGTGGTATGAATGCCAATGAGACAACTCTTTTCAAGAGACCAAAATGACACAAAAATTAACATTTATAGGTAACCGTACAGCCTTCAACAATGAGCAAAGCCAATACCGCATAGCCAGCTATGAAAAGTCCTGAAATGACAATGTGAAACAATTTAAACGAGAAAATTTACTGCCTTATTTATATAAAAAAAATGTATGCATGTTTATTTGATCATGTTAGTCCAACAAATCTTTAAGAGAACAAAGTGACAAATTTAAATGCATTCCAAAATTCATATGTTTTATGATTGATAACAACATTGTTTCTGATCACATAATTAGTGATTGTACATGTAGCTCGTCATTGATAAACATGTAGATTTAATACTATAAATTGTACAGCAAAAAGATGTCCCTATGTACTGTTTTTTAACACCTGTAAACTGGGTTTTACCCTGAAAACAAGAACATTTTACCCAACTCTCAAGGCTAGATCCTAGTCTAAATCATTATGACACTTTCAAGACTTGGAAGGCTGTTTTTCATTTTTTTTTCTGGGACGCCTTCCTACAACGACCTAGTCCCATTATGACAACTTTGATGGCTATCTTCATTTTTTTCTGTGACGCCTATATTTTACAACATCTTTATTGGCACAATTGTCTATTTCCATGTCAGACCCAGTGATACAATGATTGATCGTTTGTTGCTCAACATCCCATAGGTGGATCCAAAGTAATATGCCAAGTTTGAAATGTGCGGAGTTTGTAATGGACCCAGATATCTAAAGTGCTGAGATGTTTAGCTTCACATTTTGTGATATTGATAACATGGATAAGACTTTTAAGCTTCAATGATTTTCAAAAAATAACAGAGCAAAAGACACTTGTAGCCTTAATATATAGGGATAGTAGCTCTTGTCACAGATAGAAAACAACTGTTGATTGAATTTTGATTGCTGATTAGGTATAATTTGAAATCTTTGATATCACTGATTGTTATTTGAATTGTCTTTGGAGATTAATAATGAAAATAACATTTTTCTCAAATAAAATAGTCAGCTTGGATGGGTAAAAACACTGATGTACAAATTGGTAGGTTTTTTTTCATGTCAAATACTTTGTAGTCTTTGAATCCACAGAACCTTATCCTAGTAGCAGAAAGACAACATAATAACTAAGTATTCAGTTGTTATACATAACAGCAACACGTAATGCATCATAAATAAATATTCGGTGAATTTAAACAGACTTCAACATATGCCATTACATACAAATAGTTTAGTCTTCAGTTGTTTTACATTTAAAAATAGTGCTGAAATTTCGAGACACTTATTTCCCAGAAGCAGCAACACGTACTACATCATAAATAAATATTTGGTGGATTTAAACAGACTTCAACATATGCCATTACATACAAATAGTTTAGTCTTCAGTTGTTTTACATTTAAAAATAGTGCTGAAATTTCGAGACACTTATTTCCCAGAAGCAGCAACACATACTACATCATAAATAAATATTTGGTGGATTTAAACAGACTTCAACATATGCCATTACATACAAATAGTTTAGTCTTCAGTTGTTTTACATTTTAAAATAGTGCTGTAATTTATAGACACTTATTTCCCAGAGGCAGCAACACATACTACATCATAAATAAATATTTGGTGGATTTAAACAGACTTCAACATATGCCATTGCATACAAATAGTTTAGTCTTCAGTTGTTTTACATTTAAAAAAAGTGCTGAAATTTCGAGACACTTATTTCCAGAAGCAGCAACACGTACTACATCATAAATAAATATTTGGTGGATTTAAACAGACTTCAACATATGCCATTACATACAAATAGTTAGTCTTCAGTTGTTTTAAAATACAATGTAGTGCTGAAATTCACAAAAACGAATTTCCTAGTAACGTATTTACATACAGATACTAACTTCTAACTTAGTTCTCAATACCTTGAAGTCAAAATATCTTGTAGTCCTGAAATTTCCAAGAACTTATAACTTATACAACACAATACATTGTAAATATTCGGCGAAATTGTAGACTGACTTCAACATATTTAATTAAATACACACAACACAACACTGTAATAAAAAATAAAAATCAGGGCGAACATACCCAGGGCGATGAGGTATCAGGGCGAACGGTCTCAGGGCGAAACGGAACTAGGGCGAACAGTAACTAGGGCGAACCGAAATCAGGGCGGACGGACCTGGATTCGTGGCTATGCACCCCTCCCCCTTTTTTTTTTACTTTCTACAGTTATTACTTATTTTAAATTGCATATATCTTCAGAAACAACACAAGTTAATCAAGTAATTTGATACATAGATTCAAATAACACACATTATGGCTAAAATATCTTGTATCAGTGCAATATATTGACAGTATAAGAAAAAGTATCATATTTCAACATGGTCACGTATAACAGACTTGAAAGAGGCGCCCAACACGGTAACAGCTGTTTTATTTTCATCAATCAAACTTGTTTTTATCATGGAGAACCTATTTGGTGTAATGTGCAATCATTATTTTACCTTTTTCTTTGTTCTGGAATCTCGATCAAGCTAAATTTCCACTGCATATTTCTCACTGTTTTCAAATATCAAGCGGCAAAAGTGCGCATGCTCAGACTTTTCATAGTATGCAGCGGTAGAACCCGAGTACTGCTGAACATTACACTAATCAAATCGTAAAAAATGATTAATATGAAATCCAAGTGATAAATGATGACAAAATGTTAATGATATATTAAACAATAAATATTCATATAAAATACATATATTAGAACATTAAAATTGGATTTGTAATATTTTCTTTGACATCTTGGTGCAAATTATGTCTGCGGGAAAAAAGGGGGAGTATTTTTTTTAAATCGAAAAAATCGTAAATATATTCTAGTGAAGGTGATGGATCAATAAATCCAGGAATACTCATTATGACATACCACAAAAATTCGTCCCATTAAACCAGATTTTTACAATGTATTCACTACATTTTTATAATGTCGATTATGACAGTTATAAGCACGTTGTCACAACGTAATAAAATGTTACGTCCTGACAAGGTACTAAATTTACGTGAATCCGACGTAATTTTATAACGTCGTCTGTACGTCTGCATCCAACGTTGGATTTTTACGTTCCCACAACGTTGGTACGACGTAAACTCACGACATGACGTTCAGACGACCAATAACCGACGTCGGGAGTACGTCGTGTGTTTACTGGGTATAGACTTACAAGTGAAAGTGCACACATGGTCAGTTTTGGTCAATGCGGTCAAATAATTTTGTTGTACAAGTCAGCATGAGGTATCAAAACTACTGAAATTTTGTTACGTATATTTTGAATAAAAGGAGGACATGCTAGCACCCTAAATTTATGCGAACAAAAATTTGTAGTCATGTGTTAACATGGCTAAAATGATGCTTTCATTTTGTATAGCAAATTCTATCCTGAATTTAAAATATTGCTGATTGTGGCTACATAGATCAAGGACATATAACTAACAAGGACGTATAACTAACATATAAAATACGTCCTTTCATAGATATACATATAAGTAAAGTGCAAATATGGTTGAATTTGATAGGTATTGGAATATAATTCAGTGGCCGTTATCATTGTAACCAAGATCGTTTTTTAATCTATAGATTGGCAGATCACAGTTAATTTGTGTTACAAGCAACGTTTTATGCGTACTTTATTTTCAAATACTTGTATTAAATCTTGTTTATATAACGGAAGTATTAATTTTACTTAAATTTCGATGTTTATACTACGAAATAAAGATATAAAGAAATATTTTTTTAAAATCGATGGAGAGCGGTCCTGGTTACAAGTTAACTTAGTGTTGAGCAGACCACTTAACAGTTAACTTGGGAACAGGTCTGGTTTCGATCGGATTTGTCAAAGCAAAAGTTAACTTATGTTAACTTTATGGCAGGACTGGTTTCGAAGTTAACTTATGTTAACTTTACGGCAGGACTGGTTCGAAGTTAACTTATGTTAACTTTACGGCAGGACTGGTTCGAAGTTAACTTTTTGGCAGACATAAAAACAGTCCTAGGACCAAGTCTGCTTTTCAAGTTAACTAAATTTTGGTCCTAGGACTGGTCAGAGCAGTCCTAAATCCGGTCACAGGTTAACTTTGACCAGTTCAAATGACTGGTTATCAAGTTAACTTGCTGTACAGGTTAGGACTGCGCCCATCTGTAGTTTCTGACTTTTTGAAATTAACCTTGCTTATCAAATGCAGTTGGCGAATTTGAAATTGTACGAATTTCAACGTAAAAACCCCAATTCCACTGAACTATAAAGTAAAACGCACCACAGACTTAAAGCTAGTATGCATCTTCGATATCGTCTAAATTTACTGGAAGAGCATAAACAGTATAAACAAATGGTTGCATTTAAAAGTTCTTAACAGACTGACTTAAATAAAATTTCTGTTCACTGATATGACTACTTGACTTAAACATATTGAAGGTTGATATAAATCGATTATACCTCTACAACACGTGCATACGATATTCCCCTCTTTGTTGCATCCCGTCATGTTATGTTACTTCAAACGCGCGATTCTACTTCAGAGTTACTGTTCATCTAACCATGTGTATGTCAAGGTAAGAAATCGGTCCCAGTACAATCTTTCAATCCTTGTTAGGTGGATTTCACACAGATAAATAAAATCGTACAATATAGAACTAAAATGAGGCTGCTAAATTTGTTTTATACCTCTTTGTGCTTCTTTTTTACAAATGTTTGTTCATATTGTTTTTATAGGGATTACAATGAAAACTGAGGTTTAGCTAGCTATAAAACCAGGTTCAATTCACAATTTTCTTTATACATAATTACCTGTACCAATTGCAAGTCAGGAATATATCAGTTGTTATCGTTTTGCTTCATGTGTTTGAGATTTTGATTATGCCTTTTGATTAGGGACTTTTCTTTCTGAATTCCTCGGAGTTCAATATTTTGTGATTTTAATTTCTTCTGTTGATAACTGTAATTTTGCCTGTACAATTAAGTAGTATATCATTTTACACTGTATTTTTATTTGAAATTGATGATGTCTTGTTGATCAGCAAGCATGACACATGAACAAGCGAAAAGTAAAATAACAAATATACCAAATATTCACACAGAAAGCTCCTCATGAACTGACGAAATAAAAAGCCCAAGCGCATCACACGATTTAAAACATCTGTTATATCCCGGATTTGGAAATGTCAAAAATTAGGATATAACAGTCAACATTTTGTTCTTATAATCTTAATAACTATAGAACAAAAAAATAATAAACGACAAGAATACGAAAATTGACCACAACCACTGGATGTATAAGTACCGACCCACGCCAATGTAAACACACGGTAAATAACGCTGTGAAACATGATCGTTGAAATGACCTAGTGCTATCATAAACTCAATATATTGACAAAAACCATTAATCGCGCATCATTTTTAAATTGTGAATCTACATATTTGTGTTTTAAGATCCAAATACCTGTACAGGATGCATTACTTTTGGCAATTCCGTGTATTCTATCATTGGAGATTTGACAGAATGGGAAAACGCAAACGTAAGTAAACATTTTAATAGTTTAAGATATTGATGAGATAGGTCTCTCTCTCTCTCTCTCTCTCTCTCTCTCCAGATATATATATATATGTATTAAAAAAGAGTAAAGGAATGCATGTAAAGTGAAGGATACATTTCTGCATGAAAACTAAATGCCGCAAATTCGAAACATGTGCAATATATTAAGTTAAACAAAATGCCATTTTGCAAATTTCTTTCTGATGATTAAGGAAAACTGTGACTGCCTCGGAGGTAAGCTGTTGGAATTGGAAACAGCAGTGAAGAATGAGTTTATAAAGGATCAAGTGAGGACCCTGGATACTGGAAGTATTTTTTTTCTCTTGAGTACAAATACAGAAACTTATGAGGTCTATATTTATACGAACATAACGTTCCGAAAACAGTCTGCATCAACAGACACATAGGTATACCATATATAAACATATGAATTGTCTAAATAAAGCAAAATACCCGACGGTAAAAGCATAAATATAAAACTGAAGACAGATAATATAGTGTTTGTAAGACTAACCTGTTTAACATATAAAAGAAGAGGAACATTATGTATACTCATGATCAGTATTAAATACCCGTCTCAAACTATATCATTTATGGCATAGTTTCCTATAGCGGCTTTATAATCGAAAGAACAGGAGATATGAATCTAAAGAGATGTGCAGTATTTTTACAACAAAAGAAAAACAACATACCATATAGTATTCAAAGATAGTTAGTTTGATACACTTTGTCAACACCGTATGCTTGCGCAAGGTTTGAATATATATGGGACATAAACAATGTACAATCAGTTTTTAAAATTGTAAGGGCATTAAAAAGTGTTAATTTAAAACCAAAAAGTAATTGCCGATAAAGCTCCTGTTTTCGAAACAACACATGACCACGAACTTAACATTTATTTCAAAAAATATAATTATTCCAAATTTCTTGATTTTGCTGGTCTAAATTTACCTGATGTGCTGTATACATACATAGGGCAGCATCCTTACGATACAATCTCCGAAGATTCAATTCAATACGGTCTTTCAAGTGGAAGTTTGATTTACTTGCAAAGCTGTAAATTCGATCGAGTAAAATAACAATTGTTAGTTAATTCAAAATCGACTATTACAGCAATGCGATCAGCAGTACATTTTACAAATAGCAAAACACAAATCAATTACATTAAAAAAAACACAACAAAGCAACTAACAAGTTCGAAGCTTTCGGTCATTCACATGCCAATGAACACTTTACGTGCAATTGTCGTTTGCGATTTTTTGTAAGACAATTATATCAATATTCACACTTATGTTTCGTCACTAGAAAACATGAAAACCGTTTATCTATAAATTATTACGCGTATATTGTATAGATGATATTCGTTCTTTTCAGTTGAAGGATACTGGATTGGTGGTTATAATTTCAATAATGATGATGACATGGAATGGATTAGTAAACCTAACCAGGTTATGCCATTTAGTGACATGGAATCAGACCAGCCAAATAACCCTGATATCCAGCCATGCATGATGATATGGAGGGATTTTAATTTTCTTTGGGGTGATCATTGGTGTGACACCCAGCTTTCAATTTTAAATTAAATATGTTCTTTCTTTAAATTTTGATCTGTTTCTAATAGCTTCAGTTCTCTATAGTATATTTGTTTCCAGAATGTTTTATCCAATTTAAAAAAAAAATGAAATTGTACACACTAAATACGTTCAATTAAATGATTAGTGATTATATGTTACCACTGTTCTGTAGTAACCATAAATACGACTACGTATTTTGCCTCTTGTTACACATGTAAATATTTGTCTTAGTGTATCCAAATAAAATATATTATTTTATTTAATGGTTATTTAACAGTTTAATGTTGTTGATACTTCTTCAAGTTACTACATAACTGAATACTTAATTTTTTTTTACTATGGCTCCACTGCTTTTTACAGTTTATGATATATAATTTTGTCAGGCGAATATCAAACTATGAAAGGTGGCATTGTTTTACAAGAGTTTTGGTTTATGCTACAATAAGGCGTGACAAGGAAAAACAGACGACTAAAATAAAAAAAGTGTCTGTTTTCATACACTTCATTGTATTTCAATGTGTGATCAGGTGGAATAAGGCTCAGATGAATTAATCCAGAATGTTCATAAACTTTATAAAATACATGTTGCTAGTAGTATAGGTTTAGATTGACAACAGATGGTCAATAAACATCAACTAAAATGATGATTTAGACTGTGTATCTCAGTTTAGCGTATCAAATAAAATCGTGTTTTTTTTTGTAATCTTCTGCAGACATAACATAGACAAAGCTATATGAACCCCATTAAAAACTGGGATTGGTCTCACGTGTTCCGGAAGGGTGAGCAGATTTCGCTCCACATGTGGTACCCGTTGTTTTGCACATGTTATTACACCTGGTAAATAGTTTAGTTTAGTAGGTCACATTTGCGATGAAAGGGAAATGGATTGTATAAGTTTATCTATACACAAATTGTGAGTATTCTTATCTTATTATATAAATAATGTCCGAATCCAGCTTGTTTGTTTTCTTAATTTATTGCCTTCTTTTAAATTTGTGAATATAAACTTCTCTAATGTTTGTGCTATTATCACATGTATTGATCTGCTTGGACCAAACAATTCTCATCGCTAGTGAAATTTCTTGTTAAGCAAATGGTTGGTCGAAGTCAAATTTTCTTGATTTCTTCAGAATTCTTAATTGATGAAAAAATGTGACCATGCTGTTTGATGTCACATAAAAAGAACACAATATTTTGAAAATCTGTGGATAAGGAAGAATAAAAATCATAAGAAAAACAGATTCGACCACTATAACTCATGGATTACGTTATACTCCACTCTCAACAGTTTCAAATGTCTCGACAGACTCGTGCTTCAAATGTTAAATCCAGCTTACGAGAATGAATACATATCGTAAAACGCTTGTTGCAGTGGTACTGTGTAGAATCTATATTAATTTTGTACTTTAAGGGCTATAAATCTTATTTTTGAATTAAACCACAAATATTATAAATATGTGTATATATGTTTTTCACATTAAATGTATGTGCATATAGCATGTATAGGTATATAATATACAAACATGGGAATATGTGAATATCTATTCTATAATATATGTTTTAGCACTTACAGTAAAGTCTTAAACTATTGTGTTAGTAACTAAACAAAAACACCTTATGCAAATATATATATATGCAGGACTCAAATCTATGGCGGTTCCAAATCTATTGCAGATTCATAATCTATGGCAAATGTGACGTTACAAACGCCAAACAACTCAAATCTATGGCAGATCTTCAAATTGCGTCACGCAATCTTACATCGTCGCCGCCACAAACGATTGCGAGCTCATAGATTTGATAACGATTCTAGATGAAGGTATAACCCTTTAAAACAATTGGCGGATGGTTTAAAAGAAGATATTCAGAAGAGGGACAAAATGTGCTGTGACAGCCGAATCCTATGAACCAGCTAGGGCACCGCTTTTTTCAGTACCGGATATTTTAGAAAAGGAGTTTTTTAATATTTTACTGTCTACGACTGGCAAAGTTTATTAAGTGAAAGATAGAATTAACGGATACTTGATTTAAGTGACATCAAATCAAAACGGTGTATTAACGATGAAATAAATATTATCTGAAAATTCAAAGTGTTCATATTTCATACATTTTTTAGTTTTTTTTTTTATAAAAAAAACTGCCTTCTTGTTTGTTAAAGGACTTACTAGTTGGTTTAATAGATGGGGTAAATAGGTACCATGATTATATTTTTTGATTTTTTGCGGGGCACATTATTCATGTTTTTTTAATCCTGAAGTCTGTATTGAGGTATATGAATTCATCATTTACCAAATGTTTTGGTTACCATCACGATTCGGTTGACCACTATGGTATGCATTTTCAAAATGTTTTAGTTGACCATTATGATTATGTTTATTTCACAAATGTTTATAAACTTGACCCCGTTGTCGTACATAGATATAGAGCGATATGGTATGAGTGCCATTGAGACAACTCTCCTTGAGAGTCAAATTTTTAAAAAGTAAACCTTGTTAGGTCAAGGTGCGGCCTTCAACACGAAGCCTGGGTTCACAACGAACATAAAGCTATAAAGTGCCTCACAAATTACTAGTGTAAAACCATTTAAACGGGAAAACCAACTGTCTTATCTATTTCAAATGGGAAAATGAGAAGTCCACTTGTTTAAGACAAGTCATTGGTCGTATATGTACTGACTACATTGTTTTCCATTTGCACAGCATTTGCCATAGATTTGGAAACAACAAAAATCAATCATACATTTGGAAATCACAAAACTTGCCATAGATAAGAATTTAAAAAATCTGCCATAGATTTGGGATAGCATGACATCAAATTCGCCATAGATTTGGAATCTGCCATAGATTTGAGTCCTACATATATATCATAGAAGTAATGTAGAATTAGTAAATAAAAGCAACAGTTGTATACCCTGTTCAAACGCCATAAATCGATTGAGAGAAAACACATCCGGTTTCAGACTCAAAATGAGGGAAACACGTCAACTATCAGAGGAAAACATGGGAATAACAAAAATACTGAAGTGACACAAAAAAAAAAACACCGGCAACATAAAAAGATTTGAAACTCATCACAAAAAGCTAACGTCAAGACATTTGAATTTGACCAATGGCAAAGAAAGAAACAAATATAGATATCAACATATGACTAGATTAAAATAACGGTACAGAATCCGTCAAATATTGAAAAAAATGAAGTTTTATACATATTGTGGAAACCATATGATAGTTAAGTAATGTTTAAAGTTCTTTGAAATGTAAAATGCTAGCTTAAAAACCGAACAAATCATTTGTATTTTAGTATCCAACATTAAATTGATTTTGAGGGAAACATTATCTTGTAAAAATTGTATGTATATGTAGGTTAGATTTAATACTACCTTTCATTCTACCAAACAAATGAACGAAAACAGCTCTGCAATTATAAAAAAAAAACCGATACATTGATCATATGCACAGTCTTAAAAACATTCTCTTTTTTGTTGTATAATTACAGAATAGATGGTGTAGTTAAAACTTGGGTTAAAATTATTGGGTAGATGATTTAATAATAAACAGTAACGTATACATGTTCACCTTCATCTTCTTTGTGAATGTAACAATATAAAATAAATTCGAATTCATAAATGTAATTTTTACTTAAATTGTAATTCTTTCATACTATATTGAAACACTCCTAACAGAACTCTGAAACGACATATTTTGAAATATAATCAGAATACACGGGAAATAAACATCGTCTATGATGACAAAAAAGACACGCCTAATAATTAATGCTTTTAAAAGTTACTGAAATACATTTTAGAAAAAGATAAAGAATAAATTATGAGTGAATTCATGTACTATAGATAGATAAATCATACACATTTGAATGATGTTTATAACTTCTTAATCTGCAAAAACACTGTGGTAATAGTCTAAATAAACATTATGCTTTTTTAGTATCCCCTACAAACACATTATTGGGAGATATTTTGTCTCCATATCACTTTGTTGTTTACACCTTAGTCAGATTTGTGTGTGTGCTTGTTCGATATTTTTAGTCAGTTGTGGTGTATGTCTGATGTACGTTTGCATAGTTTTGAGAGTTTGCCAAATATTTTTGTCACAATGACCAATTATGTCTGTTTTCAATTCCGTCAATATAACAAACTATTATACCTCAGGTATTATTTTTAATAAGAAATAAGTACACAATATGTTCACTATTTTTCAAATTTCTAGTATTGAATTATTGGACTGGTCAATATTTTCCAAGCAAGTTTATTGTCCCCTCAGATAAACTATCGCCCTCGGCTACGCCTCAGGGCAATAGTAGAACCTCTGGACAATAAACATACTATTCCACTTATACCCAGTCAATAAGTATACAATATTAACAACTGCCTTCCATTGCCTTTGTCACCAAACTAGATTTAACCTACCACAGTAACCTGAAAATTTCTGTACCAAGTAAGGAATATGTCATTTGTCAATTATTTGTTCCGTTGGTAATAAAGTGTGAAATTTTCTTTTTTCAGGTTTTTTGAACTTCCCATCTTTTTTTTAAATTTGTCTAGAAATCCGGTATAATTTTTCATCTAAATCAAGATTGTTGTAAGTTATGTACTTTAAATGTTTTTCAGTATTATGTTTAGGATATTTTTATATGAAAAGAAGATGTTTTTTTAAGATTGTTGTCTAAATATCATTTTGACTTAAACAGTGTTAAAATAAACAAATCAATGGTATCTATTGAAGCTTTCTAACAACGTGTCATTATGTATAATTAAAAATACCGATATCTTTTAGGACATTTTGATTGTAGTACCATTTATATTCTATGAGCTAGTTGCAAGTAATCAGATCGATGGTTTAAGGATGTACTTAGGTGAGGTTAGGAAAAAAATTAGCAATTAAGAAATTAAAATTGATACTGTAAGCTGGTAGAGCATCAATTAAGGATTAAGATAAGCTAAAAATATTGATAGGTCATGGACCTCCTTTTCGAGATGTTTGAAATTTAAAATATGGCGGGAAAAGGCTGACTCGGACTTTTACCCTATATTTGCATTGGTATTTGTGAGTCAAAACAAAGAAAGAAAATCAATAATCTTCTAAAATTTGGGTAAATGACCTTTCATGAGCTATTTAGTCTTATATGAAAAAATAAATGGGTGTTATGGGGCAAAATATTTTACATTGTATGGAAAAACACCAAGGATTCCGAACATTTGACACAAATTCCAAAACCTCACCTAAGTACATCCTTAACTTAACCCTTTTGATGTTTGATAACGATCTGGTTATATCAGGAAACAATATTTAAGATTGTTTTGTTCTACAAAATATCACTTCATATATTGCAGTCCACTCTACATGCTCTACCACAAACTAGATACTCTGATGTATATACTGAAATCAGTATGAAATTATTTTGTCTTCTGTATTATACATCTATTTGTTTGAAGTTAGTCTTAGTAAAAGCAAATGCTTAAGACTTTAAATCATTCAAACGACTGGCAGCACTAGAGCTTTGCAGAGCAAAAACACGATTGATGTTGACTCGGCGTCAAAAATTAAATGTGCTCTACTCTGCCTTTCAAATCGGCAATGCTGTTTGGCAAGCTTTTCGAAAGGAACATGTCGTATTGATAATTCAGAGAAGTGTGACATTGGTACCGAAACAATAAACGGATGTACTACTATTCGACGGAACATATATCGTAAGTTTGAATGTTTGAATAATTGTCATATTCCCAATTAATTGTTATACATATTTATTTTCAATGTTATCGATTTATGACTTTTGAACACCAAGAATCTACTGTTGCCTTTAATTTGTCTTCTTTCAAATCAAGTATTGTCTATTGTGTAAGATCATAACCATTTACATGTAAGCATTGTTTAGCTGGTGTTATTTACAGACACAAAAGAGCTCATGAATTATCAATATAAATTTGTAAATGAAAAAATAATTAACGAATTTGAAGGTATAAGTTTCCATGTTGAATGATCTAAGAAAAAGAAACACAACATAGTGTTTTATTGTATAGCTGTGACCTGAGATTCGAAACCCTGAGTGATGAACAACCCGACCATATAGCAGACAACAAAAGAAGGCCACCAATCGGTCTTCAATGTAGCGAAGAAACTCCCGCAACCGAAAGAGTCTGTCAGCTGGTCTCTTGACAGACATGTTACTAGTTCGGTGATAATGGACGTTATTTTAAACTCCGAATTATACCCAAGAAACTAAAATTAAAAATCACACAAGACTAACAAAGGCCAGAGGCTCCTGACTTTGGACAGGCGCAAAAATGCGGCGGGGTTAAACATGGTTTTTTTTAGATCTCATCCTCCCCTATACCCCTAGCTAATGTAAAAAAAAACAAACGCAAAACAATACGCATAGTAGAATTCAGATTAAAAGAGTTCGATAGATATGAATGCAAAAAGTTAATTTGTATTGTAAATAGGAAAAAGTGATAAAAGTGTTGAAAACGTGGTAAAAATGAAATCTTTCAATTTTAGGAAAGATACTTATGATAAAAACACTTATCTTGCCTTTATTTACTTTATTGAGAAAAAATTGCCTAATTCCCGAAAGTTATATTTAAGAACTGGAAACATGAAGCTTTAAATATAATTTTGGTTGTAAACAACAGCATATACAACTGTATTGTAAGCATCAGAAGTAGTGGAATTCTTTCAATCAATACAGTTTTGTAAAAAGATTGCAAGGACTGTAACATGATAAAAGATATTTTTCCAGATATCTTAATTTTCATTAAGGAAAGCTGTCAAGGCCTTGGTGGAAAACTGATTGAACTAGAAACACAAGAAGAGAATGAGTTTATTAAGAATGCCGTGATGACCATAAGTTCTGGAGGTATATATCTTTGTTAAGATAAGAGGAAGAAAAACACAAATTGTATGAGATATACGTCAAAAAAGAAGTATACCAACAAAAAAAGACATACAGGTCAGATAAAAGTATAAATCATAAGACACATTTGTATATAAAATGTAACAGATTATTAATTGGCTAGACAACGCACCTTTTTTAAAAACTGACAAAGCAATACCAAATCTTTCAATTTGTCTTTTAGCTTGGAATGTGGAATACTTGTGTAAAGTGTAGAAAAGTCAAAAGTTTTAATACTATTGCAAGATGAAAGAGAGTTAGATTGTATGTACTCTAAAAGATCTTTGGAATTTTAAAGTACAAACATCATGTAGCAATTTGAATAAAATGTCTTGTTTGTTTTGTTCACATATGATGGTTAATATAAGTCTGAGGTTTAGTTTGCTATGCATTCAGATTTAATCCACTATTTTCGACATAAGGAAATGCCCACACCAAGTCAGAAAAAAAAGCAATAATTGTTGTTTGCCATTCATTTGGAGTGTTTGAGCGTTTTATTTTGCAATTTTATAAAAGATTTCCGTAGAAAATTTTCCTTGGAGTTACATGTAAATATTTTCTATTTCACTTGTTTTTATAAATGTATGTTAACTTTAAGAAGGTTTATAACCAACAGTTTCCGGAATCACATAACAATCCGTCAAAATTTCAAATGAAGTGAAATATAATATATATTTATTGACATGGATTCTAGCTAAAACAATTGAAAAACCTTATAATAAAAAAGTATTAAAAAAGTAATTGTCAACTATTGACAAAATAAATGTTGATATCGTTTTGTACAATTTTTACATAACAGATGGTTAAAATACACCATAGTTGAATAATGATGAGAACAAACCATTTAATTTAAAATAGTAGCTAAAAAATAGAAATAAAATCATCGTAACAGCCAAAAGTATATTGATTTCGAATACAAGTTTTTTGTTCTAAGTAGGTTAAATTTAATACCTATCTTTAATTCTATCAAACATATTGAATTCAATAACAATGCATTCATAAGTTAAAAGAATCCAACTTCATGACAAAAGCCAGCTGCAAGTTCCCATCAAAATGGTATCATTTAGCGTCATTACATAGATTGAAATATTCTGAAAGCAATTACAAAATAAACAGTGACGTAAAAGTCGGAATTTTATTTGCATATTATGCTTTTTAATAAATTTAGAACACAAACATATTTGCAAAGCTGTAAATCTGCCCGAGTAAACAAAAAGTTAAGTAATTCAAAATAAAAAAATACAGCGATGCGATCAACAGTACATTTTACAAATAACAAAACAAAAAAACTAACAAAACATCAAATGAACATAAAATTCCAAGGCTTCGAATGTTTTTTTTTTATAATATCTACATTATTATGATCAAAATTTATTTCGTTGTCGATTGAATATTTCTGCTCAATTTATTAGATACGTATTGCATTACATTTTGCCGTTTGTGATTTTCGTAATGTAATTATATCAATAGTGAATAACACGTATGTTTGTCCCTACATGATATACAACCGTTAATCTAATAATAATTATGCATATCGTTTATATACAATAATAAACATCTTTCTATTTAGTCAAGGGATACTGGATCGGTGGTTATGATTTCAACAATGATGGTGACTTGGAATGGCTAAGTAAACCTAACCAGGTTATGCCATTTAGTGACTGGTATCTCAGACAACCCAATGCACCTGGTACCTAGCCATGCAAGTTGATTTGGAGAAATTTTTCAATGGGCTGATCACTTTTGTCGCGTCCTGCTTTCATTTATTTGTGAATTTGAGCAACAATAAGCTTGACATGTCCATATTTGAATTTCGTACGTTATCAATGACGACGGTGGTTATTTTTCAGGATGATGCTTTTAAAAACTGACTATGTGTTAGACTAAATATCAATTAGTGTCTCATATTGTTATTCATGTTATTGACTATTTAGTATTTTCCAATAAGTTTGTATCTGTATCTGATAACTACTGTTCTCCATATTGAACAAACTTTTTTCAATACACGAATAATATATTTTCAATTTGTTTAAATTTTTGCAAAAATTAAGGGTATTTTTTTTAGGAGAATGAAGTTTTAAATATTCTAACAGTAGAATGTCTTGATTTAGAAGGATACATATCTTAATATGGTATCCTCTTTTATGCAGACAAAATTTTTTCTGTAGAATGTGCGTTGTAAGATAAACTAATCATAGATACTAGGATTGAAATTTTATAGTTATGCCAGACGCGTATATTGTCTTCAAAAGACCCGCCAGAGACGTCCAAATCAGGAAATACAAAACAAAAACTGTTTTTCTATTATTTTAATTCATCGGAAATGCTACATATAACATGTATAACGAGACAAATGGGTAAGAAAACTTATCATATATTGCAGGATAAAATATTTTTATTTGCGCGCCTAAAGCGCGTTTTGTCTCTAAAAGACTCATCAGTGACGTTCGGACAAAACAAATGTTACAAAGTCCAAATGAAGTAAGAAGTTGAAGAGCATTGCGGACCAACAATTCTGAAAATCTTTGCCAAATACAGCTAAGTTAATCTTTTCCTGATCGTAGAAAAGCCTTAATATTTCGAAATTTTATAGTTTTTTAAACAATTAATCTATGATCATGAACATCTCAATGTAATATCAAGTCAACACAGAAGTGCTGACTACTGGGCTAGTGATACCCTCGGGAATTAAAACTCCACCAGTAGTGGCATCGAGCCACTGGTTGTTAATTAATTGGGATTTGTAAAAATAGTGATTGGATTAAGTGCACAAACATTGTTGGAAACTCGTTTCGATATTTAGGTGGACAGAGCTAATACACTCCTAGGTCGAATGGTTGATTTTCAGCTAATATATAATTAATTTGTACATGAAATTCAAAAACTAAATGTAAATTAAGACATAAGGCTCGGCTAATTTTTTTTTTATCAATCAGATTATGCCCATAAGAGAAGAAAACAAAAATAATACACATCTTTAAATTAAATGGAGATTTGTTCGATGTAGTAAATTAAACCTCCGATTCTCTAAATAAGCCAGTAAGTGTGTGATTTTTTCGCTGCATTGCAGAGCCATCGGTAACTGTTATCTGCTTTTTTGTCGCGTTGTCGTCTTTAACTAATTTTTATTCTCAAGTTTATTATCTATAACAATTATCTTATATCTATATTCAATGACAAATTTATAAAGCAGAGATTACAACAAAATATCATTTAAAGTAGCTATTAACAAAAACGTATCGATGATCAATATGTCCGATACAATTTCAAAAATAATTGTATCCTATTTAAACAAAAAGGTTCTTAATACTTAAAGCTATAAAGGAAAACAAAATCGTGATACAACTGTTATTTGAACTGTTAATAGTTATCAAAGGTACCAGAATTATAATTTAGAACGCCAGACGCTCGTTTCGTCTACTTAAGACTCATCAGTGACGCTCATATCAAAATATTTATAAAGCCAAACAAGTACAAAGTTGAAGAGCATTGAGGATCCAAAATTCCCAAAAAGTTATGCCAAATACGGCTAAGGTAATCTATGCCTGGGATAAGAAAATCCTTAGTTTTCGAAAAATTCAAAGTTTTACTAACAGGAAATTTATAAAAATGACCACATTATTGATGATAATGTCAACACCGAAGTGTTGACTACTGGGCTGGTGATACCTTCACATTTAAAAAAAAAAATTGAATTGACTTTTGTCAATGTAAGATTACAGGTAAACATTTGTGAATATATGAACATTGTGAATTGTTTTTAATCGATCAGTTAAATTACATGGTTAACTAGATAATATTTCGAACATCGACCAGGGTTGATAATGTATTACTTAAATACAAATACAGTACTTGATGTCTGAATATAGTATAATATATATTAGCGGACGTCCAACCTGTATTGGATCAATAAACATTATAACTTTGATTGATGTCTTATTTTGAATTGTATGTATTGAAATGTTGTTTTGTTTATCAGCTCATCGACATAATTTTGTCACGTGACCGTTTTGTCATGGTTTACTCCGGTTTAGAATTAGATTATAAGAAATGACTGTAATATTTTTATGTCTATTCGAAATAACACAAAAATGTAGTGCACACTGTAAAATAACACGCTACACGGGTTATAAAGTGTGTACCATTTTTTAAGGTTTTTCTTCATAGACAGAAAAAATATTACAGTCATTTCTTAATTAGCATTGATTTTATTACGGATTTATCCTGAATTGATGACCTGATGAAGTACAATCTATGTTAAAGAAAGGGTACTCTAAATAATGGAGGTATGATTATGATAAAAAAAAAAAGTACAGTATACAGCATCGTTTCTTTTCCCTTTTCCCATCAACCCTTGAATGGTTTTTGAACTTGTTTTGTTCAGGAAATCCAACAAATTACATAGTAATACCAAATGATTGATATGAAATAGGCCGTGAATGCGTCAGTTATATTAACATTATTGTTTCCGCGGATGTTTGAACTGTTTTGAAAAAAATCTATGCATACAAAAATAAAAACTCTTCAAAAATTGCATGCGTCCAAGTGGCTCTGCTTAATTCGTCCATGTAGCGTGGGCAAAGCCTAATGTATTAAACCAAAAGATGGATGTATGAAAACACAAACGAATGAACAGCTATACCGCAAAAATTGTCCTTAAGACATATCCAAATCCATATAAGGTCAACGTTGTCTTAGGGTGTAGAAACCTTAAATTTCTATACTATTAACAAACGGATAATTTGAAGATAAGGATGTAATAAATTAATTCAGTACACAATATTATTATAGGATTAAACACAATATTTTCAGAGGTTATTGAATTGTAAATCCTTGCGATTAACTCACAAACAAAATAACAGTCCGAAGAAATTTGCGATTCTTAATTAACATTTTTGGTGTGTAATGCATACTATATTGATCATTCACTGCACAACTGACAGGTCATAACTAAAAAGATGGCTTCAATATTGACTATGTAAAATCTATAATTGCTCTATAAATGCAACCAAATCTGAAATGAAATAGCATCTAACTCAAAAACTTTATTTTTATAAGATATTGTCCGAATTTGAAGCGCAAACTAAAAACAATATTTCCCTTGAAAGTGATCATTCGTATGACGTCGTGTTTTGCCATGACTTAAATTCGCTAAATCATTCATGAAATTTCTCAGAAATTTAGATAAGTTAAGCATTTTCCAAAGTTTTTGGCATATTTTTTTTATTTTGTTATATATGCACTTGAATAGAAACAACTGTTCTGTATTTGTTTTTAATCTCAATTTGCAGAAAATCCCGTGATCGCTGCATGAATAGATCACAGTGAAATTTACGAAATTAGTTTCAAAAACATTGTTTATCTCTGTGTAAACCAAGAGAAAAAATCTAATTGACCAATCTATTTAAGGATTAGTAGATATGCAAATCACATAAAAATTAAATGACAGTAAAACTATCAATAATGGATATCAACATGTTATCGCGCTGATTTTGTTTTTTCAAATAAGATAACTCTAGAACTCATTTACATATAAATATAATGTTTGACATGTTAACTTATTATGTTTCTTTGTTTTCTTCACATATAGTCGTTAATACAAGTGAGAGGTTTAGCAAGCTATACATTCAGATTTATTCCACTCTTTTCGACATAAGGAAATGCCTGCACCTAGTCAGGAATTATATGGCAAGTGTGTTCCTTTCATTGGGTGTGTTTGAGCGTTTTATTTTGAAATTTGATAAAAAGACCTTCCGTTTAGACTTCTCCTTGGAGTTAAATGTTTGGCTTTTTGTATGTCAAGTTTCAGCTAATTTAAAACTAACGCTTTCCAGAGTCACATATCAATCCGTCAAATATTGTAAAACGAAGTGAAATATAATATACATTAATAGAAACGGATTCTAGCTAAAAAGAATCGAAAAACCTTGTAATACAACAGTATTTGTAAAAGTAGTTGTAAACTATTGACAAAATAATTATTGATATCGTTTTAGCAATTTTTGTAGTACAGATAGTTAAAACATATTATACTTTGATAATGTTGAGAAAAGAAATGTAAAGCTCAACAAAAGAACCAAAAACATCGTAAGCAGCCTAAATGATATTGATTTCGAATAAAATGTTATCGGTTCTTGGTAGGTCAAATTTAATACCTATCTTTATTTTCAACAATTACATAGTATTGAATAACAATCTATTCATCAGTAAAAAGAATCGAATATCATGACAAACGCCATCTGCAAGTTCTCATCAAAATGGCACCTTTAAGCGTCATCACGTTTATTGAAATATTTTGAAAGCAATTTCAAAATAAACACAGACGTACAAGTCGGAATTTAATTTGTATAAGCTTTTTTAACAAATTTAGAACACAAACATGTAATTATCACTAACATTTCTTTACTGCAATGCAAATAAGTTGAACTTCGGACACTAAAATAAAGTAGCATATTTTGAAATATAATTTAAAAAATGTATAATGTAAAGCAGATACTATTTTTCAGATATCATATGACCATGAATAAAAGTAAAAACTATTTAATGTTTTGTTTTTGTTTACTCGTTGAATTACATAAATAAAAACAGGTGTATATAATAGTAACACAAGTTGATTTTCTATTAATTTGGAAATACATGTTTTGATAATTCTGTAGAAATGTTTTTGAAACAATCGACACGAGTTTTGAATTCGTTACTCTTGACCCTAATGATGCTAAAGCTTGCTATTAACGTGGAAATGCCACTGTTATGTGTCTACAAACTACACACAACAGTAAACTAGTTGTCTGAATATCATTAAAACAAACAAAGTGTAATTTCTTTTTTTTTTGTTCTGACAATACACATGGTACATGTTTAATCCCCTGTTTTCTTCTGATATTACATGTATGGAAGCCATACATGTATTGTAGGAAGAGTTGTCTCACTGGCACTTATACCGCTTCTTCCAATATGTATGGCAGTTGTTTATCGTTCACTCCATTGCTTGTTAAAGAATAAAGTTATATTTTGTGATATTTTATTGACTTCCCCCTGTTTTCATGTTTTTAAATTTAGATCCAGTACGGTTTTTTTTTTTTTTGTCATCGAGGTAATAATAAAACTCCCGATTTTAACTAACGTTTTTGGCAACACGATATGTCAAATATATTTAATGTTCCTCTCCACGGTAGAACATATTTTAGCCTGTAATTCTATATAATTTGTGTTATAAATCAAATGTATTGATGAACAACTAACGTGTATTTTCAGTAATCATTTTATATATGACTATTCGGAAATAATATATTTTAAAGATATGGCGTGTCCATTTCATTTTGATAAACTCGAACAAGTCAATGACACAACTTTCCAAAAACGTGTAATTATGACTTATGAATTATTCAAAATTCCAATAAATATTAAATCAATTTGATTGGATCTTTTGACTTTTGCTGCATATTTAAAAGTTTTTAAGCATTCATTGTCAACACTTCGGATACGTTTCAAAATGAAGATGCAAGGTTTCTTATTAATAATTTCTATAAATATTTTAACTACAACACTAACTTACTGTACCATGAATGCTGAAACTATAAAAAAGAATACAAGTACAGTAGGACAACCGGATGTGCCTTTTCGGCCAAAATGTGATTCGGCGGCGCTCAGTAGTCCTACGCCGAAAATTGGACTATTTTGCGTCGGCCGACGTCAACTGAAAAATGGCGCGCTTTTGTATTTTTTTTTTAATTCGTTTGTGGCAAAGTGCGGACGATAAATACTGTCGATTTTAAGCATATCTACATGAGAAAAATATATGAGTTTACATATTATTTTCATTTTTGATCATTGAAACATAAGGAAATCTTATTTTTTTACATCTGAACATAGAATTTCGGATTTTGATTTTCTGCACGATAGGATTAAATGGCTATATCAAAAATGGGAACAAAAAAATACCTATCCTTCGATTTGCTAAAAATTTTTACAACCTATTCTCGCGAGTTTTTGGCATAGAAATTCGTAAAGAACAGAGGTGTCCAAGCCAGGGCAAAAATTTGTTCCCATTTTAAAGTAGGGGTCTCAATCTTTTATCGGTTTTTCCTTGCATGGTCGGTAGATTTGAAAATTGGAAGAGTTTCTGTTTTTAAAGAAAATATTTATTCAAATATCATGAAGAGGTGAATCATTAGGTATAAAACCACTTTAAATATAGCAGTTTGTGTCACTGAATTGTAAACTTATAGATTTTTTTCGAAATTGAAGAAGGCGCCATTTTTGGCCATTTTTCCATTACGTCTATTGATATGGTAAAATTATGAGGTGTTTCTAAAAATTCTCCGACTCAATTTTTTTAAAACTTTCATATGCTAATCTTTGGTACAAAATGTATGTGTTTTGAAAAAATTAGGCACTTCTATCGAGTAGAAATGGAGAATGGTTTTTTTTGGAAAGTTTGTTTCCAGTTTTTAGAGAAAAAAATAATTTGTTTTTGTTTCTGAGAAAAAAAAATTGTTTGTTTCACCCTCAGCTGCCACTATATGTAATGCTAAAATTGAAAGAAAAAAAATTGTTTTCGACTTGATTGTTTTTCGTCGCAGGCGGAAAAAAAATTTGTCCAGAAAAAAAAACCATAGCCCCCCCAAAAAATCAAATGGTTGCTGCCTAACTGCTTTTTGTTCAAGTTAATCTTTTTAGACATTTGATATCTGGTGGAGAGTTGTCTTATTGGCATTGATCATACCCCAACTTTCTTATTTTCATATTACTGAAAGGTAACTGCATGTATTTATTACCTTGAATTGAATAAATAAATACTTACAAAAACAATTCCACATGTAAAAAAATTAAATGAAATATAATTTCAAATGATACAATGTAGCTAGCCTTATGGAATATTTTGTATGTTGTGCATCTCTTTTCTCCTTTTAGTGACGGGGGGCCTATTTTGTATGATTGGCTGCTTCATATCTGGTGATGGGATATACATTTAGTTATGCAGTGTTGAATACTGGTCTCCACCCCCCTAATTGATAGGAATAAACAAAACAAAAATTCTTTACTCAATAAAAGGGAAACACTTGAGGCCAGAGGGAAGATATAATATTCGGTTGTCAGAAGTATAAAATAAACATGGAATCTTATTAATTATTTAACAGTGAAATTGCTAAAAACAAAATATTCATGAAATTAAACAACTGAGTCAATAATCTGATTTTTATTAATAAATATGGTGACATTTCACTTCTGCACTTTTTAATGTTGTTGAGTCTCACATATTTAAAAAATCCTCTTGTTACTAAACTTTGGAGCCCATAGTCTGTTAAACTTTTATTTATTAAATCCTGCATTAGTTCAACAAAAATGTCTGCTTATAATCACTTGAACCACCTCGGATACCATTCTGTACATGAATATATCTCTCATAACAAATTTCATATAAATTGCTGATTCCAGGTATCAAAATTTTTATCCTCCAGTAAAATTATTCCTCTGACAGGATGTGTTGTCTACTGAAAATGAAATATTTTGTTATTAAATTAAGTTTATTAATTCAATCAAAAAGTAATGAAGAATGATAATTATAATATATTGTATTTCATTGTTATTGTCAACTATGAGACCTCAATACAGTCTGCCCATTCTCTTATCTAAAAAAAAAACAGATGCTCCGCAGGGCGCAGCTTTATACCACTGCAGAGGTTGAACCCTGAACGGTTGGGGCAAGTATTGACACAATATTCAACTGGATTCAGCTTTAAATTTGGATTGTGATTAAATAATTGACACAGCATGAATGTGGTCTAATGAACTTAAAATTTTTTTTTTGCCTTTGAACAATTCACTATGCTGTTGAATATTAATCCTCTCAAAAAAATGTTTGAAGAAATTTTCTTTTTATTTATGAAATCTTAAATGAAAAAAATTGACCACCGTCCCCCCCCCCATTTGTTTTTCACATCCCCCTTTCCCTTTTTCCAAAACTGATCTCAATTCAAATTTCTAATGGATATTGCAACAATAACTAAATGTAGTTATTTAAATACATCATAAAATATTAAAACGTAAAGAAAGTGCTTGTAATCACTAAATGGTAAAGATTGTTTTAATTTTTCAGTTGGTAGTAAAAGTGAATATACATTGTATATTGTATAAAACAATGATTTATGTTGATTCAACTACTATTCTGGACAAAGAAAGATAACTCCAATTGAAAATTTCTTGCTATTGCACAATATTGTGCAATTAGATACATGTATTTCTTGCTATTGCGCAATACTGTGCAATTGAAAATTTCTTGCTATTGCACAATACTGAATATAATAATTTTGGATCCTGATTTGGACCAACTTGACCAATACTCAAAAAACTAAGTACATGTCTAGATTCAGCATATCAAAGAAGCCCAAGAATTCAATTTTTGTTAAAATCAAACTTAGTTTAATTTTGGACCCTTTGGACTTTAATGTAGACCAATTTGAAAACGGGACCAAAAATTAAGAATCTACATGCACAGTTAGATTTGGCATATCGAAGAACCCCAATTATTCAATTTTTGATGAAATCAAACAAAGTTTAATTTTGGACCCCGATTTGGACCAACTTGAAAACTGGGCCCATAATCAAAAATCTAAGTATTTTTTTAGATTCAGCATATCAGAGAACCCCAACTTGGCCAAGGATTCAATTTTTGTTCAAATCGAACAAAGTTTAATTTTGGACCCTTTGGGCCCCTTATTCCTAAACTGTTTGGACAAAAACTTTCGTAATCAATCTTAACCTTCCTTTTGTGGTCATAAACCTTGTGTTTAAATTTCATTGATTTCTATTTACTTATACTAAAGTTATTGTGCAAAAACCAAGAAAAATGCTTATTTGGGCCCCTTTTTGGCCCCTAATTCCTAAACTGTTCGGACCTCAACTCCCAAAATCAATCCCAACCTTCCTTTTATGGTCAAAAACCTTGTGTTTAAATTTCATAGATTTCTATTTTCTATTGACTTATACTAAAGTGATGGTGCGAAAACCTAGAAAAATGCTTACTTGGGCCCCTTTTTGACCCCTAATTCCTAAACTGTTCGGACCTCAACTTCCAAAATCAATCCTAACCTTCCTTTTATGGTCATAAACCTTGTGTTAAAATTTCATAGATTTCTATTGACTTATACTAAAGTTATTTTGCGAAAACCAAGAATAATGCTTATTTGGGCCCTTTTTTGGCCCCTAATTCCTAAACTGTTGAAACCAAAACTGTCAAAATCAATCCCAACCTTTCTTTTGTGGTCATAAACCTTGTGTCAAAATTTCATAGATTTATATTTACTTAAACTAAATTTATAGTGCGAAAACCAAGAAAATGCTATTTTGGCCCTTTTTGGTTCCTAATTCCTAAAATGTTGGGACCAAAACTTCCAAAATCAATCCCAACCTTCCTTTTGTGGTCATAAACCT
Source organism: Mytilus galloprovincialis (assembly GCF_965363235.1). Classification (NCBI taxonomy): domain Eukaryota; kingdom Metazoa; phylum Mollusca; class Bivalvia; order Mytilida; family Mytilidae; genus Mytilus; species Mytilus galloprovincialis. Next base: position 62,308,015 of record NC_134844.1, read on the forward strand.
TGTGTTAAAATTTCATAGATTTCTATTCACTTTACTAAAGTTAAAGTGCGAAACTAAAAGTATTTCGGACGACGACAATGCCAACGTGATACCAATATATACGACCCGTCGTATAAAAATGGTCAGATTTATTAAAACGCTTCATTTGCATGGATATGATGCACATCATGTAAGAGTTAATTCCCTTATATTGTTTTTTTCATCATAAATTAAATTTAAATTATGGTACCCTTCATTCTTGAAATTAGGTTTTAAATCCAAATGTAACTATCTTGACATTTATACAGCATAGATAACAGAATAAAATCTTTAAACTATTAAAAGAATACCATTCGGCCTTAAAGTCTGTGTATGATTCTTTTACCTATTATATCTCATTAATCATAATTTCCATCCTCAATTTATTCCATTGGCAACTTTTATATATAAAAAAGAATAATTTAGTATATAATTATGTCTGACTGTTAAATGTAGATATTTTCAGTTTATTCCCTTATGAAAACAGTCTGCATACCATGTATATTATGTTTTTGTTTCATATTTGTGGGATTGAAATCATAGCACACTGTAAATAACTGACTGTTTTTACCCTAAACAGACACTTTTGGATTACGTACCCTTAATATATTCTAGTCCTATTGTTTTCTATCAAAATCATTTTGCTTTCAACATTACTGGACACTGGTGGTTGACATTCCATTTGATAACTGTTTTCTTGTTGTATGTACAAGTGTTTTTTGTTGATATATAAAAGTCCTATGTATTGAATTTTTGATTCAAAGTGAACATCTTTCTCCTTCCTGTAAATATAATATAATAAAGCAAATGTACATACAATTACTAAATAAATTATATACTAAATTATTCAAAGCAAAATTAAACTTTGCATTGTTATTATCAACACATTAATACAAATTTGCCATATGAATTACCAAGAAAAAACATGTTTTTACTAAGTATTATAAATAATTATGCCTCAAGCATTTTGCTCAATACATAAAAGTTAAAGGCAATAATATTAATGGGCAAAGAAAATATTTCCAAGTCTTGAAAAATTATTGTTTATGTATAATATAAAAAAGAAGATGTGGTATGATTGCCAATGAGACAACTATCCACAAAAGACCAAAATGACGAGAAAACTAACGGCCTTATTTATGTAAAAAAATGAAAGAAGAACAAATATGTAACACATAAACAAACGACAACCACTGAATTACAGGCTCCTGACTTGGGACAGGCATATACATAAATAATGTGGCGGTGTTAAACATGTTAATAGATAACAATGTTTAATATCATAACATGGAGTAGATTTATGTGTTAACAATCCTTTGGTTAACATTTTTATATTCAATTATATTATAGTGTACATAAATATCATAACATGTACAATACAAGCTAAAATTATATACATTTTGGGGGCACTCACAACCCAGTTTTTCTCAATTTAAATCCTGGAACCACCACTGTCATGACTATTGAGACCTTGTTTGAAAAAATTTGGTTGATTATATAGGGACTGAAGCATGACTGGAGCCCCCCCCCCCCCACTCCCCCTTTTATGAAAAGTTCTGGTTTTGCCACTGAAATTTGTTAGTTTCTGGTCTGACATGTAAAAGTATGTCACTGTGTAAGCTTTCAAATGGGTGACGGGTGATTGGTTAATTACAATGGGGATACATCATGTATCTGGTTTATTTTTTATATATGGGAAAGAAGAGTATGGATAGTGAACACCCATTGTCAGAAACAAGTGTCTTTAATCCCTTTCCCTTTGTATTGTATCAATTTGTGTTCATAAAAGATTTAATTTTTATAGATAAAATATTAAACTTGAGTGTACATGTATTATATAACAAATATAAATGAAATCAGGGACATATAAAAGTTCAAAGTTCTTTATTTTCCATTTAAGGGCCCCTGACGGGCAATAATGACAACAATACACAATACATTCTGATTCTTAACACATAAACATATAATGACAGAGGCGGATTTAGAGGGGGGCCCAGGGGGCCCGGGCCCCCCCTTTTTGGGAAAAAATTTGGTTGCTTATATAGGGAATCATTGAAGTGTGACTGGAGTGGGCCCCTTCTTAGGTCAGTCAGTGGGCCCCCACTTATGAAAATTTCTGGATCTGCCACTGAATGAGTTTTGTCTCTTGCTTGTTCATGTTGTTATAAGTGTCAAAAGTGTTGGCTGTTATGTTTTATTGTTGTTTTGTTTTGTATATATGTTTTTATATGTGTTCATGTGTTTCAGCGATGATCCTTTTGCTGTTTTGTACTGGATTTTATCCTGAATAAAATTAGTTAGATAGTTAGTTTATAATGAAGATAAAATTAATTGTTCCCAGATAAAATGGGAATTTATTTATATAAGACCAGATGTAAAGTAGCCAACAGTTAAAGTGAATATGTCTTACATTCTAATGATTAAGTACATGGACGTCTTTGACGTGCAGCAAAATTCATGGAGTACCCACCCACCCCACCCCCTTTTTTTAGAGAACTTACAGTCGGCATGAAACATGATCATCCACGCTTTCAAATTTGATTCGTTTTGGTCCGTATTTGCAGTTTCATGTTTACATTGTTCACAAAGTGATAGCGTAAATTATTTCCAGGGAGATCGTGAAGAACACTTTTTTAATTTTGTCTGTCCAGTTTGAAACGGATGTTGACAGTGGGTATAATATTTCCGGAGACAAGTGCGGATACCCCAGACCGAAATCCGAATGTAATAAAATAGTAAAAGTGATAAATAGTAAATTCATCATTCATTACATGAAAAGGAAATGATGAAAACTTGGATTTCAATATTCATGTTTCATATTATTTTACACTTTATTTTTGCCGTTTAAATCATTTCTTGGGATACGACTTCTTTGAAAATAATTACCTGCAATATCTGGAATAAAGCTTTATCTTTTATGTTGTGTGGCACACATTTAAAGCATCCATGAATGTCATAAATGCAACTTTCAACGAGGAATGCAAAATCCGACGTCAAATAATGGCCGCCATTACGTGTTGACAACGTCGTCTAGTGAACCGTATCACTGAGCGCCGAAATCCTTACTCAGGCGCTTCCGGTTGTCCTACTGGTACTTTCACAGTCAAAAGTGGAGACACCATAATGTCGTCATAGAGAATTTTAGGTTTTGACTTACTTAAACGTAACATACCTTAACATGTAAAAAAAAAGGGTTATACTTATCTCCCGTTGACCATTAAACTTGTAAACTAAACAAAAATCGTATATTTTGACGTACGTAATACACCTAAACTTGGTTGTTGTAAAATTGTGTTTGTCTCCCTTTCTCCGTTTTGTTCAAATCTCTTAAAAATAGCGTAATCCACGAGCCACAGTTTACATTAGTCTTATGTATACATGATACCTGAACTTACGAAAAAGCAAACTTTGTTTACAGAGAATACATGTATATTTTGAATGAAATACAGTTAACCATTTTTCCTATTTTCGTAGAAAAAGATTTTATTTTCAACTAATTTGTGAATATGGCATGCCGCGTTCAAAAAGGATGTACGGAAAAATGAGATTTTGAACATATTTATTCTAAAAAGGATAACGTTGATCAAAGGTTGTAATGATTTTCTAATGTAAGCATATAAAAAATACCCGGATTATTTGAATATCAGATAGTTTTGGGAGTTATTCTATTCGATTGCCATTAACATGATTAAGTTGTAAATATTTGTTTGAACTCCAAACATGAGTATTCTTGTCTTATTGATAACTCAGCTTTTCTTTTTTAAAATGAATGATCTGTGTCGTGTGTGCCATTTTAATAATCTATCAAGAAAAGGTGTTTGTAAACCTTTACCTGGAAAGTTTATTCTAGCAAGTGAAAAAAACCCATCGCAGTGTGATAAATTTGCCATGTCTAGAATCCCTTCTTATATGCAGATTCAAGTGTGTCAACAGGGATGTTACAAACGGACGCCCCGACGGACAAGCAGAGGGATCGATGGTAGCATTGTGTTACTTTTTATTACCTATACATATAGAAATTGCATGTCAGATGGCAATGTTGTACTGGCTTAGCTGTCAAACAAATTCATTAACATAAAATATGAACCATGTCAAGTAGATTTCGGAAATGATCATCTTTATGTTTTTTTTTGTAGCCTTGCCTTAAATATTGGAGCCAAACTAGGCTTGTGTTTGAAGTATTTGTATGTTTATCCATCTGATGAGTTAAGCCTTTTTCAACTGATTTGTATAGTTCGTTCTTATGATGTTCTGTTACACCACTGTCCCAGATTAGGGGAGGGTTGAGATACGGATAACATGTTTAATCCCGCCACATTCTGTATTTATGTACCTGTCTTAAGTCAGGAGCCTGTAATTCGGTGGTTGTCGTTTGTTGATGAGTTACATATTTTGTCTGTCGTTCATTTTTGGTACATAGTTTTCACGTTTGAATTTTTTACATTGCCATTTAAGGGCCTTTTATAGACAATTATGCGGATTGGGCTCTGCTCAATGTTAAAGGCCGTACGTTGACAAATAGTTGTTAATGTCTGTGTCATTTGATCGTGGTAAGGTGTTGTCTAACGGGCAATTATACCACATCAACTTTTTATATGCATGCGCGACAATCACAACTGAATGAAGCATCATACTTGATTGGCAAATGTCCTCAAGGAGGTCCCAAAGTAAGGACTTACTTAGCGCTGAAATCAACTTTTGTATTAGTTTCTGACAAATGCATCTGAATTTCTTTTAGCATGTTCAGTCAAAGAAAAACCTGTGAAAATATTTTAAAATCGAGAGCAAGAAATCATAGTTTAGTGTATTTGAAAAACTGTTAGAAAGATTCATTCAATCGTACATATACGACATACATTTCTATCATTTCCAATAGTGAGAGTTAAGTTCCTGTTGTTTTAATTCTAGTAGATATCAGACTATATCTGCTTCATGATAATCCAGACTAAAATAAACTTGGATATATAGCAAAACCGTGGTTCTCAAAAAGAAAGATTTCAGAATTAAAGATGAAAAAAAAGCAATTGTAATTTTCCCCCAAAAAAGGTAGGATCTAATCACAGCCACTCACCCCTGGTACAGCCTCTGAGTAAACTATTTCCAACGTTGTTTTTTGTTATCTAAAGTACACGATAAGCTTGTGTGGTATGCATACATTATTGTTCAGTATATCCTTTTCCCTCGATGTATCTGACAATTAATGTGTTACGAGTCATATAATCAAGAGACAACGTTTCAGTTATTATACTTATAATCTATATTATAAATTCACGAAACTTAATGCACAAAGATGTTTTCGAAGTGACGACGTAAAATTTCACACTGGTTACCGATACCAGTAATCAGACTGAAACGACAAAATCGAACTGAAAAGTATTAAACATGTTACACTGCTTCTAAAAATCATTGATCAAACTCGCTTGCTATGTTTGCTTGGTTGTTTGCAAACAATAGGTAAGCGGAGTTTCAGTCAGTTTTTACATATACTGGAATTTGATTGGACAACAAGAATTGAATTGAAATAAATCTAATGTTTATTGTCCAATCAAATTTCAGTAAATAGTAAACAAAGATCCAAACAAATATAGCAAGCAAGTTAATCAATGAGTTCTCTGAGATGAGTTGTTTTGCATGCTGTTAATAAAGAAGTGCTGTAAATGGCCAGGAACACATTTTGTCAGTTTTGATTTTTCTGTTTTTTCAGTCCAATTTTGCAAATTACAGTCAGTTGGGTTTCTTCAAGTTTTTTTTCTGATCACTCATCTACACCCATGAAAAATGAAAAGGAATCGTACAATATTAATTTACCGCATGGAGTGTAATTTGCAAATTGGACCGTAAAGGTTTTTAATCTTGACAATTTTAAGTAAGAACAAAATAAAAACAAATCTTGTAGGGGTTTATTTGCAACCGTAGGAACATATATCTTGTTCTTAATCAAGATTATTGATAAATTCAGCCCTTCTCTTTGCAAGTCCAGCACACGTCTCAACTATACAAGAGAGTTCCCATCGAGTGTGGCGGTAAATTGCTCCGATAACCCGGAAAGTTTTAAGCTCTTCTATAACATGCTCAACAAAAATTCTCCTCTTCTTGTGCAGTTTGTTAAATTTTCGTTTCCTCCTTTTTTCATTGCGAGGCAGTCTTGCTATTTCATTTGCTTTATACGGCGTCACCAGAGGTCTTGTATTTGGATAAATACTGTCTGCAAGGATAAACCCATTTGCAGGAAAATCAAGATCAAGTCCAGGACCTATACGCTTCATCTGTTGATACGCGAAAGCGTCCTTATCATGGCCCAGAAATCCGGAATGAATATGACAGATATTCTTTTCGTTATCTATAACCACCTGTAAAACATTCAGGGGTTAAAAAATCCACTAGCCCGACGCCCGGGACTAGATCATTTACGCCTCGGGCAATTAAAATGTGTAATCTGATATGCCCGACGGACTAGTAACAAAAAATTCTTGACGTTTCCAAAATAGAAAGTGAAAAATCCCTTCATCACTATTCTATGTTAGCCATTTCGATTCAATTAAGTCATCCGGGATTCCAAGAATTTGAACTGGTTTGTACAGGTCCTGTTGTACATATTTTAAGAGAACAAATAACTCTGGCATGTCTGGGTGGCCTGGTATCATGTGTTGATTCTCGTACTTTAAATATCGATTTCTCATACCATGGATTGAGGTATTGTACATTGCTTATCGTGCCGAGATTTTCAATTAACGTTATTTGGGGGTATGATGTATTGATTGGTATTGACATGTCTTGTTGCACAGCTCTTGAGCACGAAACTATGCATCAAAATATTTCTTAGTATTTTAGTACGGGAACCCCAGGAACTTTGTCAGTTTCAAAACGAAAAACGGTAGATAAATGGAGTAACGAGGCTGAAAATTCATCCCCCCAAAATGCTAAATACGACAGGGAAAAACCGCGGAAAAAAATAATAGTGTCCAGGACAGCAGGGCTGTCAAGTCTTTAGCGCGAGACTCACATATGTTCATGCTTATTTGGCGGCATTTTCCTTTGATCTATTGTTTTTTGTCTTTGATCTTAACAATTTGGCCAACAAATCACGCATTCACTTCCTGAAAAGTTGGCAGAACTGGGACATAATGATTACCCTGGCAAGGTTGGCTGTTGCTGATGAAATAAAGACAATGCTCTGTGAATATTGCCGTTATTTGCCCCAAACACGTCAATAAAAAGTCTGCTTTGAATGTGGGAAAAACTTAGTTAGGTTAAGCACCAAAGGAATAATAACAGATCAACAAAAAATATTGAATACAGTGTATAATGTCTCCTTCAAAACAAAGGGCACCTACTTTGTATTATGCAGCAAACTCTTAATTTTTAAGGCATACTAGGGCTAGCAGGTCAGTTTTGATGGACTAGCAGTTCTTCCAACAGGGCTAGTAAAATCCTGCTGCCAATAAGTCTTGGGCTAGCTAGCTGTAACAAAATTTTTTAACCCCTGAACATGAATTAAGTTGATAGTGAAAATAAATATGACCCTTATCGATCAAAGTATACTCCGTTAACAAAATACTTAAGTAATGTAAGCATATACAGGTAGATTTGATAGCATTCTGTAAATTGTTGTGCATCGTTTTTTATTATTCGTATCCATGGATGAAATTATTTCATACATTGGCTGATTCATAGGTAGGTACCGAACATTAGAAGTCCCCCGGGCATGTCCCCCTCTCCTTCTCCGTTTTTTCTTGCATAAATTCAGACAAAAGTTACTAAAAATAGAAACGATAGAAACATCCATATTCCTCAAACCCGATGAGCTTGAATTATGGATCCCCCCGCAAAACAGAATTACTAATTTAATGAGAAAGAAACAGGAATGGGTTTAGTATTTCAGAAAAAGAGATATGAAAAGGGTACGGACAAGTGGAAAGAATAACGTGTGTAATACAACCAATTTGTCTTGCTAAAATTCATAAATAACAAAGTTGAATTCTATATAAAAAAAAATATGACGAATTAAATAGTGCTTTGCTGTCAGAGAAAGTTTGTATAGCTTTATGATTTGTTTCATTTAAGTTTATTGAAAGACTGGTGAATCTTTTCATTAATTTTTTTAACCCTGTCAACCGATCAATTGTCGTAGATGTTACTACTAGTATTTGAATTCACATGTATACATATTTCGAATAAAAAATGCGAAATTGAGCTTTTTAGTTTTCATAGAATATGTATTTTAACCTAACAACAAAAACATATTCCATATCAATTTTAACGTTATTAATACATTCTAATAAAAATCAAACCAAAAAAGGGGGAGGTGCGAGTTTTAGAGGTTCGGTATTCAGTCGAGTGTTGTGTCTGTGTCCTTTGCCAATAAAGTTTTAAAGTTTAAACTCATGAAAATATTTACTTTGAAAATTCCGTATCATGTGATCACTAATGCTGTATGTGTAAATTTTGAAATACTTATAGTCGAATCGTAATAGTCTTGAGTGTTTGTAGATAGGGGGTAAGTACCGAAAAAAAATGCTTAAATTTGCATCATACAAAAAGTCAAATATTTTGCCGTAAAAACCACATGCTCACATAAGTGTTTTTAATTTCTTTTTGTACGTTTTAAATGTATAGCAACCATTTGGGGGGGGGGGGGGGGGGGGTGCGTTTGCGGTGTAATCATTACTATGTGATCCTTTTTAAGGTGTCTTAACAATATGCGAACAATTATAATTCAACATATACTTGACATACTTGTACCTGGGTATGTATACAATGGAACTTTCTGTGACCGCTGTAAAAGTCTTCTTGTGGTTCGGTTTGCGGCACCAAAATTTCATGCGAAGTTCCATCGATGCATCCCAAAACGTTGGGCATTTCGCGTCACTTTCCATTTCTCCGATGCCAAGTATTCACATCTGGCCACACTATTGTTCTGGCAACTTCTTCCCATAAAATTACCTACATTTTCTTAATAATGGTACAAACAGTTGGTACACTTATGCCAAAATATTGAGATAACATTGAATATGTTGGATATTGGCGGAGCCATATCAAAGTCATCAACAGTCTGTTTTCAAGAGTCATGAACCTTACTCCATATCGAAAACCAACAGTTCGTGGTGTAATTGCCAATACCAACTCCTGAAATGAGCGTGTGCTTTCCCCAGAAAGTATCCAAAAATCAAATGGTCGATTTTGCAGAACAGAAAAAACATACCGTGCTTCATATGTGTGAGGTATTCCTTCAATTTCCAAAATTCTATTCCTGATTGTAAGGTTTACGTGTGGTAAGACGAACCTCATATTCCGTACATAACAAGAATACATATTCATAAACATTATGAACACGAAATCCTCGTCTGACTTGTATAGAAGAAGCATACAATTTTTTAACATTCGATACTGCATGTACATCATTAAAATCATAGCAAAAAGAGTGTCCCTTTCGTTCATTATGAAGCTTTAAAAACACATTTATTTTATTATACATGTATAGTACATTTGGAAAGTAATACCAGTTCAGATATTAAGGCTGAATATAAGGTATCCGATGGGAGTTCAAACCTCATATATAGTGTATAAAATATAAATATACCTATAAATATTGAAAATCAAACAAGCTAGATTTAAGCGATATTTTTTTATTATTTTTTTATTATTATACATCGAAAAGTAAATAAAATTAAATAAAAAGCAGATAAAAAGTTAAGGTACCTCCTGTTTTGGTCCATAAGAAGTTGTTTATTTATTTGAGACCTCTGATTGGACATACAGAAAAAAACATTTATATCCCAACATTGCAAAATGGCTTTGAAAGCAAAGGAGGTGCGTGTCGAAGTTTCTCTAAACGAGAAAATAATGATTGCGAAGAATTATGAAAAAACTCGCTGCAATTGGCCGAGGATATTGGAAAATATTAGAAGCAATATAGATGAACTACCTGGACAGGCCAAGTTATTGTACCAAGAGGGGGATTTTCAGACGACGAATGTCCGACTAGATGAAAAAGTTAACAAAGGAAGGGGCTATTATTACCAATGAAGAGTTAAAAGAAATCGTTGAAAGGATAAGGGAAACGGAGAGCAGATACTCCGGACAAGCTGGAGACCATCCCAAAGATAAAGAAATTATCTCAAAAAAGGTACTTTAGATATAATTTTGACGCATGCTTTGGTGTGTTTGATTAGAATCATTATTTTTTTAATTTTGTAAATTCCCCTTTTGTAATTTTCGTTAGTCATAAGATTTCATTAAAAGATAAAAGTATCTACAACTATCTAATACAGTAACCATTTGAAATTCTAGGGGGGGGGGGGGGGGGTGCTGTGGGTTTATTCCCAGACAAACTTGTTTTTCGCCTATGGCATATGACGAAAACAATCTATTTTTTTTTTTGGCGACAAATTAAGGTTCATCATAACAAATGGACAAAAATAACCGTATTTTCACCTCAAAAACTACCCCTCCCCTCCCCCAAAAATCCAAATGATTACTGCCTTACTATATTTTTCAAGTTTTTGGTTGACCCCTCGATCGGTAGACATCCTTTGTTAAAGAAAACAAATGGAAAAGTCTGACGACTTTTTCGACAATTCAAAATTGAAGATAATAGATGTGTGCTCTTACTCTAAAAAAAAGTTAAAAACCACGAATGAACAACAATAACTATAGCTTTGTTTTTGAACTACATGTTAAGTTGGTGATTATTTCCAAATAAAATATTTTTTATCTTTTTTCTTGCTTAGTTTCGTAATTTGAAAAGTGTACCAGGATGTAGCCCTCGCCATAAACTTCTATATGTACTGTTCAAATGATCTGGACTGTTATCAAAAGTTAGATTTTTTATTATTTTTTGATAATTTAATCTCATTGGCCCATTCGTGAAAACAATTATTAGGGAAATAACTTAACAAATCAGCAAATATAAAGCGACAACTATCTGATTTATTTTGGATTGTTTTCCATCTTTTTGTTATATTGCTTTTTTGTTGAGAATTAACTTAAATAAATCAGTACATCTTTCGTGGTTTTTTTTTACAGCTGTGCAAAAGAGGACATTCGGGTGAGCCTGTAGCACAAAAAGAAATAGAAAAAGAAATAGAAGCTGTGGTGAAAAGGAGAATGCTAGGTGATGACCACAGGGAAGGAGCAATACAGGTACCAGAGGAAAATCCGTCTAGTTCGGATGACGATGAACCTCCTTTGGCACAAGGCCCAGCACCAGCGCCAAAGAAATCCACATCTGAATTGGCAAGAGAGGCATATGAAGCGGTCAAGGAGAGCGTAGACCGAGGAAAACAGCTAGAATCAAAGATGGACAAATGCATGGACAAGTTTTTATCCATGTGATTTTTGAGAAATGAAGTTATTTTTTTATACCAATATGTTGTTCAGTTGTATATCTTGGTATTCATTAAAAAAAATGTGATATGATTGCCAATAGCAAAACTCTCCACTAGAGACCACATGACACAGAAATTACACAGGTCATGGTACGGCCTTCAACAATGTGCTAAGTCTATACCGCATAGTGAGCTATGAAAAGCCTCTCCAAACTATAATATCAAAATAAAATCCTCATCCAGTGTCACATCCAGGTCTTCAACAATGTGGAAACGTTTGTAGCGAAATATGAATAGCTAGTATAGCAATACAAAGATAACACTAAAAAAACATACTAGTATTATATTCTTAGAAGCTCGGATAACACATTTCACACAAATGGCCAAATTGTTTCATTATATAACAAAAAAGTACAAAAATGAGCATGAATAATATGATAACCAAATAAACAAAAAACTTCAGACATTTCTACATCTTTTGGTATATATTTGATAAAAATCGCTCATACAGTTACTTGGTAATAAATTTTGGAAAAATATTGATTTTAGTTGAAATTAAGTATTGGATCTTTCTCAACATGACAAGACATTTTTTTATCACCTATTTTTTGTCCAGCCTGCGACTTTTGTCGCAGAAAGCTCGACTTAAGGATAGTGATACGATGGCATCGGCTGCAGCGTTAGCTATCTTCTTAAATTGAAGGTTGGAGACATAAATGCTTCATACTTTGTATAAAAATGTCTCAGTCGTGTGATGAATTTATCGTCTGTCACATGTCTATTGTCCTTGAACTTAAGTTCATAGTTCAGTGACTACTTGAAATTCTTTTGTTTTTGTAATAGTGAGTAATATGATAACTGTATTTGGTATGTGCGTACCTTGCAAGTAAATCGTGCCCGTCAGACAGTTTATAGTTGACCTAGACCGCTTTTCATGGATTAGTGAACAAGATTAAGTTTTAACGGTCAAGTCTATAAGCAAGAGAGGTCTAGTATATTCACTGTATGGAAAGACTAAGGTGTATATGTCTAACTGGCAGATACCATCTGACCTTGAACTCATTTTGCTGGTTCAGTTGTCAAAGTTAAGTTTTTATTTAGTTTTGGTATTTTTTCAAATACTACATTTGGTGTATGTGATATCTTATATGTTAGTCTCGCATGTTTTATTTGACCTTGACCTCATTTTCTCGGTTCATTGCAAAGTGTTAAGTTCTTGTGTTTTAGTTTTCTTGAACTATAAGTAATAGGTCAACTTTATTTGTTGTATGGAAGAATTTTAAGATGTTTATGTCTGCCTTGTGTTGTTCATCTGATCTCGACCTCAATGGGTCATTTTTATGGTTGATGTCAATGTTTATATATAAATAGAAGATGTGGTATGAATGCCAATGAGACAACTGCCCACAAGAGACCAAAATGACACAGACATTAACAACTATAGGTCACCGTACGGCCGTCAACAATGAGCAAAGCCCATACCACATAGTCAGCTATTAAAGGCCCCAATATGACAATGTAAAACAATTCAAACGAGAAAACTAACGGCCTTTTTTTTTATATAAGAAAATAAATAAACGAAAAACAAATATGTAACACATAAACAAATGACAACCACTGAATTACAGGCACATACATAAATAATTTAGTTTACTTGGTTAAGTCTGTTTCTTAAAACCTATGAGCTATAGATCAACTAATTTTTGGTGTATTGAATACTTGTAAGGTGTACATGTATCTCTTGTTTGGTTTATATGACCTTGATCTCATTTTCTTTGATCATGTCAAGTTTTTGTGCTAGCTGTAGTAAATCTTTATATCAATGACTATCAATATAATATCAATGATTAGTAAAAATGTGAGACATTTCAGCGTGTGCACTCTTTTTACAATCTTCTTCTTAGTTCAACCGGGTTGATATGTTCATGTCATGAACTATTCCAAAGTAGTAGATTATTATATTTGGAACACGACAGATCCCTTCCAAGAGTTGCTTCGTTATTACTAACAAGTTCGACCTTAATAAAAGAAGAGAGTATTTCGAATGGCAAACAATATAATAAGTCCTTTTTAATTTTACGAAAGGTATTCTGGTTATTTAAATACAGAGAAATGATGTTTGGTGTTCGGATTGAACGACAACTGGCGCATTACAAGGCAAAATAGTTATTTTGCGCCTGTCCCAAGTCCTTTGTTAGTTTTGTATTATTTTAATTTTAGTTTCTTGTGTACAATTTGGAAATTAGTATTGCGTTCATTATCACTGAACTAGTATATATTTGTTTAGGGGCCAGTTGAAGGACGCCTCCGGGTGCGGGAATTTCTCGCTACATTGAAGACCTGTTGGTGACCTTCTGCTGTTGTGTTTTTTTTTCTATGGTCGGGTTGTTGTCTCTTTGGCACATTCCCCATTTCCATTCTCAATTTTATTGCCATCATCTTACACCCGTTTTCTTCAATTGCTACTTTTTGAAAGTCCCAAAGCTACGCTAAACAAATTTTACGTGATACGTATTAATTTAAATTATTTCAGTCAACCATGCAAAACTAAACTCAACGTCTAAAAATTTATAAAAATGCTAAAATTGTGAAGATTTCAGTAATTTAGCATGACTTAATGATGCTAGTACCCGATATATGTACACTGTCAAAATCAGCCCATATTCATGTAGCCTATTCATTTAAATTTGGGTTTTTAATGTAAAATTAGAATAGAAGGTGAAAAAGCCTATGTGAGACCTCGAAATTGAAAGTATTATCCTTTCCCTTTATCAGAATATTGTTAATCAATTAAAAATCATCAAACAAATAATCTTGCTTTGGAACTGGTTATTATCAAAGGGAAACAATTCAATCTCAATCTCAATGTGTTTAAAACCCAGGAGCGACAAATCTTGTTACACGAAGGGGTAGCTCATCCACTATAGTCTATTTTTAAAACATCTTTTAGATATTTATTTTGCTTTACCAAATTGTTTTAGAATTAATTCCTCGCTTTGTGCTCGCAAAATAAACTTTATTAAAAACCCTGAGAATGTATTTGCTATGCAATTTTTGCGGTTTTGTGAAAAAGATTGTTTGAATTGTGTGCATTGATGCCATATAGTTGATAGTAACAAATACGCATGGGAGTTCAAAAACGAGAAGTGTGAAAAAAATGGCCATTGATATTAAAGCAAAAAAAACCTGACTCGTAATGTTTGCATATAGGAGACAAATCAGGTTGTTCAGGGGTTGGACAGAATTATGGGAACTATGGAATAAGAGGACTAGAAATGAGAATTTGATGAATGAAAGCTTGAGGCAGGGTGGTCTTAATCGTGAGAAAAATTTAATAACACAGGGATAATTCTTGTTGATGAAAAAATAAGAGTGCAGAAGAACAGAATATGGAGTGAAGTAGGAGTTTGAGGAAGGAACTGGAAATCAATTCCGTGTGTCCACCAAATAACTGAAAGCCATTAAAGAAATAAAGGAGTGGGGTCTGACATGTATGTAAAAGGGTCAATTATGCAGGGTATGCAGACCACAGATTGGTCTAATTTGACAACTCATAAATAAAAATACGATGGATGCCGAATGTGATAGCGCTATCTAAATAAAATAAATAAAAACAATATGCATTTTTTTCAATAAGTTCAATTTTTATTATGTAGACCTAAAGTAGAGAAATGTAGTATTGAATGACTCCAATAATTGAGCACGCATCCGGCAGAGCACAGCTTCCCATGGTCGGACTGAATGTCAGGTCACAAACATCTCAATCATTCAATGTTGTCACCAACCATATACAATATTAGCGTTGGCAGCCCTTGAAAAGCGCCATTGACTGCTTTCAATCAAACACCAGATGGAAATTTGTAACCAACAATATTTTCAAACAACTTATCTAAAATTATTAAGTCTTTCAACAAAGGTTATAAATGATAAGCAACGATGCAAATATTGAATTTTAGAACATATATAATTCTCTTTAACAATGAATTCAAAACAGCAATATCTATATTGTTTAACAAATATGTACTAAATAGAGTCATGTAAATCGTTAAATATAGAAACTCGCAATTTCTATTTTTAAACAAGGGAAATAACAATTACCAGATTACATGACAATCCTGTCTTCCAAATCAATTTAAAAACATTTTGTTTTTATAAACAATCATAACTAATTAGAAAGAAAGAAAAAAACACACATACACACTAAAAATAACATGTGTTAATGTTGCAACAACTTTATTGTTGATAAACAACTGCCAACCTGTACCAGAAACAAACAATGGTTTGGAACAAACTATACACTACGAACGACAACTCGACCTAGAATGTTACTCACATTTGTTGATAATGTAAACAAACATCGATTTACAAAAAAAGCGGTAATATGTAGCAATTAATAACAATCAGAATGCTGTAGTAAAGATCACCAGTAAATTAATCTGGCTTGCCGCCCGGAGATGCCAATAAGTGATATTTTACAAAATCATGTTTTCAGGGGACGTGATGAATTG
Organism: Mytilus galloprovincialis; assembly: GCF_965363235.1. Lineage (NCBI taxonomy): Eukaryota > Metazoa > Mollusca > Bivalvia > Mytilida > Mytilidae > Mytilus > Mytilus galloprovincialis. Next base: position 62,323,868 of record NC_134844.1, read on the forward strand.
TCCTTGCCAAAATTACAAATAATTCAGGTATCTAACATTTCTAACATATATTGATACCACGATAATACATTGACAATACTGCCTTGTAAATATACCTTATTGTCAAAGAATGCAGCAATAATTTTGTTGACAACGGCCAAAGAAAAAATCGGGATGATCAAGCATGGAATTCCGGAAATTGACCGTCTCCAAAAATATTAAATTCTAGAATTGAGTTATCGTCCTTTTCGCACAAGACGACTATTGAAAAGGCTAATTCATGTAGCAGAAGCATTTCACTTTCTAATAAATAACTAAAGTTTACATTTTAACAATTTTGTAAAACTTCTATATTTTGGGGCCAAAAAGGAGTCTTACTATACCTACTCCTTTCTAATTATTCTTAATTACTTGTTTGATTGTAAAATTAAACCTGTCAACCTTTAGACTTGTAAACCTTTACACATCACTTTTGTAAATATTTTTTAAATGCTCTTCCAAAATTTGTTTCACCCAAAATATGCTTATTTCCAATTTGATAATTATCTCATGGGGAAATGTAGGACTTTTTTTTAATTCAAGTTGGCAGCTGTGAATTCAATTTCATGCAGTCAAAATCAGAACCAGAAATATCTTCATTTCAATATCAAAGCGCTCTCCCTACCCACCCTAAAATCGAAATGTCTGTACCTGATACATGAATGTTATTTTAGAATTAAAACAATATTATAACTATCTGGCTGAAATCTAAAATGATTGAACGGGCGACGGGAGACAACCACAATTTGAATTATGTCTTAAAAGTCCGTAGAATTGTTAGCTTAAGTTACTTGCGTTAACGTACGTAAGTTTCGTTTGAAACTTAAAATTCTCTCATGTAACACAACAGACGTTTATTCAGAATCCAAATTAAAATGCGGAGCGATGTGTGTATTACATGATGCATGTTGTGTGGCCAGTTTTTCCAAAGAATCTTCAATTTGTCGTCTCGACATAACTGAACGTTGTTGTGTAGCCACAAACCCTGCCATCGGTTGGAGCGTTATGACAAGAAACCAGTACAGTAAGTTCAATGAAGTTTTTTTATAGCTATAACTGAAAATTCTTATAATAAACCTCATCAACCAGATCCTTTATGTCTCTGTCTGTTTCTTAAGATTGTATAACATGACAATTTATTAGTCAACATTGTATGTATATTTCATGATATGTTTCTTACGTTGTAACTAAAATTCCCTTCCCTTTCATGTATGTGACCTACCGAATAAGACTATTTACCGGATTTGTTATAACATAAGCAACACAACGAGTGCCACATGTGGAACAGGATCTGCTTACCCTTCTGGAGCACCTGAGATCACCCCTAGTTTTTAAATGGGGTTCTTGTTGCCTATTATTTAGTTTTATATGTTGTGTGTACTATTGTTTGTATGTTAGTTTTTTTCATTTTCAGCCATGGTGTTGTCAGTTTATTTTCAATTTATGAGTTTGACTATCCCTTTGGTATCTTTCGTACCTTTTCATATATTTCATATCTTTAATACTTAGTTTATCAGCAATACGTATTCTTAAGTGAATCAACGTCTGGTAGATTTACAATGTAATAGGTGATTGTTGAGCTGACTTATAATTGCAAAATATTCAATTGTCTAAATAACACAAATTTATAATACAAAACATTAACCCTACAATTTTTCAAGATCAATGTTAAATCTGATGTTTTTTGTTTAAAGTTCCAGCGGCATGTGCAGGATGTATCAGCTTTTGCAATTCCATGTATTCTATAATCGAATATTTGACAGAATGGGAGAAAGCGAAAGTAAGTTAAAAAAGGTATAGGTTTAGAGCATTGATGAGATACATGTAGATCAAAACACTTTTGGCATATCTTTTTGAAATGAAAAAGTCAATTTATATGTTCTGATCATTTATTGATTTTAATTGAGTTATTGATGAATAAATAGGCACATATATAATCATCTTAAAAATGCTAAATGGGCAACTTTATCATAAAATTGCTTTTTAACAGTCGTATCTCCTCGCTTTACTGAATTTAATGAAAACCCATCATGGTAAATATACAATACGTTGTGTGTTCTCTTTTACAAAAATAGACGCATTTGAATTCACATATACATGATATACGAATAAGAAGATATAGTATGACTCCATCTCCGTCTAAGTCACAAAAAGTAAAAGTAAACCAATATAAGTCGAAGTACGGCCATCAACACATAGCCTTAACTGTTATCAAACAGCAAGCTACAAACGTTTTAAACTTCAGGCTCCTGTGCAGCATGTTAAAACGTTTTAATAGCCGCTAACCACCACCCTACCCTGTAACAATATTATAGCATATAGAAAGACACATTTTTGAAATGCTTAACATGAACAATCAGTTTAAAATACACTGAACGACATATATAAATAAACACAGATAGTATGTAATATAAGAAGGGATTGTTTATTAGCAACAATCATTATGCAGCAAAACAATAAAATTGAGAATGGACACAGGAAATGTGTCAAAGAATCAACAGCCAGATAAATCAGTAGAAAAGCACAGATGCCAACTGAAGATTCTTCAACACAGCGAAAAGGTTACTTCTTTAAATATATTGCTTGATATACACTAAGGACTTGTTTTATTCCAAAATATGTATTTTTGTAGTTGAAATCATTAATTGCAAATATACATTTACATGTGAACTATTACATTTTCTTAAACATTTAAAAAAATGCCGAGTTGTAAATAGCTTTGTTTTTATGAAGGAAAACTGGTGGAAATGGAAACATCAATGGAGAATGAGTTTATAAAGAACGAAGTGAAGACACGGAATACTGGAGGTAATTATGTTTTTTTTTATAAATACAAGTACATATAAATAAACGTATACGGTTGACTTCAATAAAATAGCGCACCAACTCTAAAAGACCTTAAACGTCAGGACCCAATACTTTTGTATATTATAAACAATGTCTATACAACTTTTAACAGTTTAAAGCTTCAAGATTAACATTGTACCTTTTGTCGTTTTCTTTAACCCGTTAACCATATGGACGAAGAGGAAATACTTTTCATACTGACTATTAAATTCAAGTCTCCAACTCACTGTTCGAAATAAAAGACAAGACGACATTGTTTTGTTCAGAAAGTAATATCATAATATTTAATTTGAACAAATATCTTAACTGTTTTGCAGTGTAACTACTTGTAATGCCTCGTCTAAGTAACGACGAAATAATACCAAACTAGATATTAATCAAAAGAGATTTGCGGTTTACTTCAGCTGGACAGCAACAGAACGAAACATAATCAAAGACACCAATCGGTATACACTTTTTCAAAATCGTTTTGCTTACCGATCCTAAAAAGCAAATGGAAGAAAGACTATCACCACTGATTTTCTGAAATAGATAGGCAGTAACAAATTATAAAACAAAACACTAATTCTGTTATGGACATAGGGGAGACAATCGCATGATCACGATAATAACTTGTATAACGGAGTACCATTTCTTTGAACTTGATATTTACCGAAAGTGTTGATATCTAACCGTGGCAGCACACATACGATAAAATGGGCATCATGACGGTCTTTGATAATAATACTTATAATATTTTGTATAAGCATAAATGAAGGTAAATGTATAATTTGTGTTGAATTTGTAATTAACCATAACACATCTGTATTATATAGAATTTACGTTCATTTGATGTAAAAACTGCTTGGAATTAAAGTAGCTACCCCTTTTGACAAAATTATAAACATGACAAGCTATTAACTATTAACCAATTGTAAACCGGTTGCGCATATACATTGTATAAACAATCAAGTAAATCTTCTAAACTTTCTTTCTATTTAGTCATGGGATACTGGATCGGTGGGTATAATTTCAACAATGATGGTGACATGGAATGGATAAGTAAACCTAACCAGGTTATACCATTTAGTGACATGGGCCCATACCAACCAAATGAACCTATGGACCAGTTATGCCTGGGGATTTGGACAGTTTTTGACTTTCTTTGGGGTGATCATATTTGTGAGACCCAACAATCATACATATGTGAATTTGAGTTCCAATAAGCTTGACCAGATCATACCTGTAATTTTAATCAGGATGTTACTAATGATGGGAATAGTTATGTTTGCATGATATTTTTTGGAAAAACTGAATATTGTTTTGACAAAATATTATTGACTGTTTTGTAAGCAATTTACGTTTTGATATTTAATATATTCGTCCTTATAACCTTGAAATGTTCCCTTATAAATTATAATTGGTTTCGTGATTTACTGCTGATTATTCAAATGAATATGTACATTTATTTTGTAAGTACAACTTTTATACGTTTGATAGGTTTAACGTCTTTATTGTGTTTTTTTATTCATGACTGAGGTCTTTGTGATTCAATTTTATCACTTTTGTTTTACATTTTATTGGTTAAGAAAAAAACATCTTTATGAATCCTCTTATTGTTACTTAAAGTTTTCTAATAATTGTGCGTTGTTAGACAGTTAAATAGAGCAGCTTGTCAATATAGTTGTCTTGATATATGAAGCCAAGTAATACATGTACATGTATAAACACTACTATATAACAAGTCACAAGAGTTAAAAAATCAAAAGAAAATTATATTATTATTAGATTCATGATTTTTTTTTCGTTTTGTAATGCTCAGCTTATAGATTTCGGTCTTGTGTTTAAGATGCTCGTTTTTTTTTTTTGCGTTCTTTTTTTTTTTGCCATTTCGTGTGCAGTATTTTTATCTTTAGAGTTTGAATGTTACTTTGGTGTCTTTTGCTCTTCTTTTTGAAGATTGATATTTGTAACAGTTTACGAAATGAATGCAAGTGACGAGTACATTTCGCAAGAAACGCTTCGCACTTACATTGAAGTAATCATTCATTTCGTATAACTTTGAAAAGAATACTTCATTAAATGCTTTTGTTACCAGATCATCGCGAATAAATATGAATATGTAATTACAATTGAATGTTGAAAAAGTAAAATTAAACACAGAAGTTCGACAGAAATTGTCCTTTGAGGTAAAACTGATATATGAATCCCAGTGTAAACAATAATACGTCATACAGTTACAATCATTATGGTGAATGTGTCATTTTTAAACGTATATAGATCATGTAGATCGTTCGATATTTGTCAATTTTTCTTAATTATTATACATGTTTGTCATCAAATAACATCTTACCTCTGACAACCAATCATACAATCGTTTTGAATAACTACAGGCCTACAGGAACATTCAGTGATGCTATATAGCTTGTAAATAGAACTGTCATGTAATGATCATAATGATGAAATGTTGATACTTTTATTTGGTTTCAAGGAGTTAAATTGGGAGCGAGGACCCTGGAATGGCTTCCCTTTTCACGATAGAAAAAAAGGTGGTATGATGAGGAAAGAATTTAGATTTTTCATACTTAATGAAAGTGCTTCATTTTGTGTTTTATGTAACGTTTTCATGTAACAATATGCTTGTTTTGTACAAAATTGTTTTGTTATGTGTGTTATTAAAATATGTCGATAGAGTGTTTGCTATGCCCACTTTACACCCATTGATATTCTTTACTGATTCACAAATTAACGGATCCATGCAATTTTGTCTATTTTTACATTTACGATTTTGTGATACAATTTATTACGAAAAATTCCACAATTTGTTACGAGTTATCACGTATAACTTCATCAAACTTTCATGTATTCGATGAGCTTTTGTGGATTGATACAAGTATATTACGAAATGTTACTATCCATTGATTCATTAAAGTGTTTGTAACGACATATTTAGGCCTTGTTACGAATTGAATGCAAGTGTTGTAATCAAATGATTCGTTTTCAGTTTTTGCATGAATTCGATTACTTTTGCTTGTTTATAAAAAAGGTAAGACTAGATTTCCAAACCTATATACATGCATATAAAGATAAAAAAAAAAGTGAAGTTTTTATGTAACGGATATTCGTTAAATGGGATACATTAATGAGCCGTGGATTATCTAAATTAGCAATGAGTATTTCAAATTAGTCCGTTACAAAATGCATAGCGATCTGTCTTATCAGTATAAGTTGTTGTCTTTTTTACTTATTTTAGAAAAGAAATTCGGGTAGTACACCATGATTTAATGAATAAATAATATAAAAGCAGTTACACATGTAAACACAAAAATACACATTACAAACAAGCATCATCTGCAGAAGCTCTTAACACCAAAATTTTAGTACACAAGTAGACTTGTAAAATTTTTACGAAATTTTTTATGTTTCATCGAAACAGAAAGGTTCCGTTTTTTCTTTAGCACACAACGAAATAAAAAAAAAAATTAAACTATTGTTTGTATTTGTTTTATTACATGATATCTTCTGTCCGTACAAGACAGACAGGTTCGAGCTCTGAAATCTAAAAGATGAACGAAAGATACCAGAGGGACAGTCAAACTCGTAAATCGAAAATGAGACAACTCTCCATTCAAATCACAACTTGTAACAGTAAACCATTATAATATAAGTCAAAATACGGTCTTCAACCGATAACCTTGACGCACACCGAATTGCCAGCTATAAAGGGCCCCTAAAATGACTAGTGTTAAACCATTAATACGGAAAATCCAAGGGTCAAATGTATTGCTTAACTACCTAGCAATAAAGAAATTTGATTTTTTAAACTTCTTTATATCAAAAAATGCACTAAACAAAAGATAAAAAGTAAAACACGGTTTTCTAAATTAGCCATGTTAATGTACAACAATTATAACGTCATTTAACATTTGTCGATCCAGTATAAGTTAATGTCTTTGTTTCAGATTTGAAAAAAAACAAGAGTCAGGTTTCACGTCATGATGTTAATGAAAATACTATGAAAAACATGGAAATACGGAAATCCACATAACAAACACACCGCCATAAACATAAGCTTTCAACACAAAAAAGAAGAAGGCTTTTCTTGTACAATGTTTACCGAAATATTTATATGTCATTGTAACAGTAAGGTTCCGAAATATCTAAACAAAAAAGACCTACAGTCGGATAGTATACAACAATTACACTCATCAAACAGGGCCCTTTAAATATGTACTGCTCTCCGGACAGGAAAAACAAGCACGGGATTATCGTAAAAATTGGGAGATATATACCCCGTATACAAGTCCTGCTGGAAGTTTGCTACTTAGAAATGGAAAATTCACAATTGGAAAGCTGAAGTCATCTCTTTTGTCGAAAAGATTTGTTTTCAACCGACCCTCATTGTCAATTTCTAGATGTAAGTCAAGATATGAGGCCGACTTAACTGTATCTCTTGATAAAATTGCAAGTGTTCTGTTAAGAATAAATATTACGGTGTATCTAATCTAGAACCTATCAGTTAAACTGGATAAAAAGTAAACAAATAGTTCGAGCATGGAATAAAGTATGATCAAATGATTCATTACTTGGACATGTTGAATTAATACGAGACTATGTAATCTCTTAATACATTGTAATATAAAACCTATCAATAACACTATGATATTTTCTGCATATTATGTAGATCTGGCTACTTTTGTTGAAGAATTGAAGGTTAGATTAACAATAAAAGCGGAGATCAAAGGGAGATAATTCGGTACACGCATCTTAGGATATTTCAAGCTCACAAAGGTGAATTCGGGTTAAATTAATGATTGTAGTTATATTTCGACACTTTCGTGAATAACTTTTCAGTATGTCATGTTCCTCTACTGTTGTAACATTAAAATAGTCATGGAATGGTTGAATATGGCATTTGTTTTCAAGTACTTACAGGTTTTAGAAAATTTCCAAAGAAGCAAAGAGGCAAATTATAGATTTAACTGACTTTTGTCTGAGACTTGGACCAATTGTATATTCTTAAACATCCTTTTGGTAGATAGAAGGATACAAGTCTTTGTTTTACTTTCTATTTATCAATATTCTCAGAAAGGATATGAAAATAAACTCAGTGTTTGTAAATGTTGGTTGTTTATAGAACAATTGTTTTTAAAATATAAATTTCACTCTAAAATGTGACTTCAATTTTTATATATAAATATTAGCTAAAATAGAAATGTTTTATCTTGTGCACTAACAATGTTGCATCAGAAATGAGATTTAACAAAGTTATATAGACTGAATAACTTATAGATTGTCACTTTGTATGCTGATCATATGGGGAAAATAAAGTGTGATATTATAAATTCTAACCTGCTAACGCAGCATCAATTGTGAAACAATAGTTCTCTCTTTCAGACATTTCAGTCATCAAGATGCGAGGCTTGCCGGTCACAATTTACATATTTAAGATTTCACTGTTGAGAGTGGTAAAATAACTTATTGACAGAGATTCTATATGGGAATGCTTCTGTTGATATTTTAAACAATACATTTATGACCAACTATCTTTGTTTTTCTACTATAATCTGCAAAAGAGATGGGTTCTTTATGTGTGACCTCAATGATCATCAGTCATGATTATCGGTACCCTTTTCCCTGATGTAACAATGGCAAATTCTGAGAAAAGCAAGAACTTTTAAGCAGATCCAGGTCTTATATAAAGTGAGGGGGGATTATTCCATATAACAGAAAAATATGTTTGATTTCATACCAAAACAAAAATACTACAAGAGGGGTTTATCAGCAATCTGTCAGCAAAACTTGTGTTACAATAGAATTTAACTTTTCATAACATTAAAATAAAAATATGGAAAACAGAAAATGTAGTCAATGCATGCTTCAAAATTATAAACATTAACATTGCATGAAAAAACGTCAATTTGCAGTGGACAGAAGTACATGTAAAATGTTTGTTTTATTATACCTACTTTAAGATGCAGTGGGTGATCAAGGGGTCTGGGGAGTGGAACCTATTCTTTTTATGGAAGATTAATGCATTTGAAGGGGAACATATAGTTGGAACCACTCCCCCCCACACCCTCTTGATCCTCGGTTGAGAATACCCCCATCCCCATCCCCTTTATCCTGGGTTGATAATACATTCTCTAAGTACAAACATTGTACATGTATATGAAATATACCAAATTTAAAAAAATGCTGTAATGTAAATATGGTAATTTATAAACATCAATACAGCCACATTTTTAAGGACCTAGTAAAGAAAGACCCTGGACCTAGCTAGACCTACTTATGAGGCAAGGTGTATTATATAAAATGTATAACTCTTGAAAGTATAACACGATTATGATTATTGCTAAGTATTTATTAACAACAATGTGCGATTTAGGTAAACAAACATCTACTTTTGCCACGTGTCAGTTTTATTTACACGATTTTTTGGTCTAGCAGACAGTTAAACATGTCTGTTTACCTTATAAGTTCTATAAAATTTACTTTAAAAGTTCTATATAAGTTACGTTATACTTCTGTATCTCTGTCCAAGGTTAGGAGTGGACCGGACGGCGAAAAACTAGGTTTACCCAGTCACATTATGTATGTGTATGTCCCAAGTCAGGAGTCTGTAATTCACTCGTTGTCGTTTGTTGCTGTATGTCATATTTGTTTTTGTTCATCATGTTGTACATACAATAGTTCAACGTTTTAGATGTTTTACATTTGTCATTTTGGGGCCCTGTAACGCTGACTATACGGTATCAGTTTAACTCATTGTTGCGCCGTACGGTGACCTATAATTGGGATTATTTCTGTGTCATTTGGTCTCTTGTGCAGAGTTGTCTCATCAGCCATCATACCACCTCCTTTTAGTTCATATAATAGATCTATTGTGATTCACGACTGGTTCATTTTCGTTGCAAAATTAGATTCCACTAGTAGCCAGATTAAAGTCTAAAACGGTCATTTTGGTCTGATCAAGTCTTGATCGACTTAATTTACCGCTAGAGAAAAACGTTGAGACTTTTCAGATTTTAAGACACTGTTCAGATATGTTGTGTCAAGTCTGTTCAGTCATGTTAAGTTAATCAAGATGGACGGCTCTAGCTTTAAATCAAGCCTGTTAAGACTGGTTTGGACAAATTAAGACCAATCATAAAAAGTAACGTCCAAAACTTTCAGATCGGGTTAAGATCCGTTTAGTGTGTTAGAATGATATTAGAAGTTACGCCCCTTCATGTGGATGATACATTGTATTATAAATGCTAGAATAAAAAACGTATATTATTTTGAATTATTAAACATAAAATCATTCGTTGACTTTTTATTTCTGTTGTCTTTGTTTAAGGGATTAGAGAATTGATAATATATATATATATATATATATACATACAGTTTTGTTAGTTTGTTTTGTTGTAGAAATAAACCATTCGCCGATAACTGTTTCTGATTTTATTTTATTTTCTATTTTCTGGTGTTAATTTATGTATTTATCTACTTATTCTTTAAAAAAAGTAATTGCAAATTTTAAACGTAACAGTAACAAAAGAGTGACAACAACATCTTATAAATTTCATACGTCCAAATCACGTTTCTGGATTTTACTTCATCAGGAACGATCAACGCAAAATACAAATATTTTATATGTCAGATAATTTATATCGTTAATTTCGATATCCTCTTAAGGCCACATTAGGGGAACATGTCTCCTTTTGAACTAAGCTTCTGAAACTGCTCTTAGGCCGTGAAATGAGAGTGTTAAAACTATAAATAACATACCATCAGAAAGAGAAAAATGTCGATGGGGTTTTACAGAATAGAGAATGATCGGCTATAAATATGAATAATAGAGAAAATGTAAAAAAATTAAGAATTGAGAATAATAAGGTGCTTGAATATAAAGAATTGATAATAATAGACAAAAAGTATAAAGAATACAAAACAAACCGCCTAAACATTAAAGAATAGAAAACAAACCGCCTAAACATTAAAGAATAGAAAACAAACCGCCTAAACATTAAAGAATAGAAAACAAACCGCCTAAACATTAAAGAATAGAAAACAAACCGCCTAAACATCAAAGAATACAGAAATGAAGTACCCCCTCCAGATCCTCAAAGATTAAAACAATATAACCTAATTTTAAGTTCAGCATCGAGTATATGTCTTAGTACATCTGTTTGTAAATGCGCTTATCCTTTCTTTCATTTGAATAAAAAACTTATTTAATATAAAATATGTATTTATTTGTTTATTCAGATTGCACTATTATAAATAATTCTTCTTCGTCTTCTCCCTCTAAACTGTAAAAGTAACGTATGTATGCTTTAATATTCGGTCTATAAAGATTAAGTTCGATGGCACGTGCCAATAATCCAAAGGTAATAAAATCAACGATCCATAAAATAACGTGCCAATTACAATGGCTATTTCACAGTTATATCATACGTTCACCCGTCATGGTATCATACATGTACCTCCGTATGTGTAGTATAAGGTTCTAAATTATTTTTTGACAGCTTCTTGCTAACACTATTGACGACATTGTTTAAACTACATGCACATGTCACAAAACAGCAAATTTAGTATAGTTAAAAAGATATACGATATTAAAAATGCATTTTTTTCTATCACAAATGTATGGTCGTGTATTTGTAACTCTAGCTGTTTACATAAAATGTATTGAATATGTAAAAGTTAAGATTTTTTCTCAAATATTTGCCAAAAGAAACATTTTCCGAAAAAAAACCAATCCGTATAATAACGTTTTGTCCTTTAATTCTTTTTTGGGGGTCCGTAGAAATACCGCAAAAGACAATTTATAACATTTTTGTTGAGCCTGCGACTTTTGTTACAAAAGCGAGACATAGCGATCCACAAACCACACATATTCACTTTGTGGTTAAATTGTTTGAAACTTTAATAGCTTGCTTAAACTATCCTCGATTTCTACTTAACTAGGACAGAAGCTTGCTTATGATCATAAGATAGCTGGAAAAAAAAATAATTGTTTATCCGTATTTTTATTTATAACTGACTTTTTTGTTTTTCTGTAAGCTGATATGAATTCACTCTGTAAAGTTTTTAATAAAAATCACATTTTAATGAGCGGTCGACTATATGGAACTGTTTTTCTCGTTATTGAAGGCCGTATTGTTGCCTATAATTGCTTACATCCACTTCAATTTAAGAGGTTGAGCGTACACACACATGCATGTTTATCACGTCACCTTCTTTATGTGCCTGTCCCAGGTCAGTGGCTTGTAGTTCAGTGGTTGCTGTTGGTTCATGACTGTCATATTGTTTTTTTTTTTATAAATTAGGCCGTTAGTTTTCGAATTTAAATGTTCCATATTTGTTTATGTTGGGACCTTTTACAAATGTATATATAGCCGATTATAAGGTATGGTCGCCTAATAGAGCTTACATGTGTACATCCAATTAATTTGATGGATAGTTGTTTAATTGCAAATCATATCACATCTCCTTAATTTTTTTTTATTGAAAATGAGCTTTGATAAGTCGGACAAGCGATTGTACATGAAAGGCCCAAGTGGTAGTACAGTAAACTCGCAAGCGATTGTACAGTCAATTAATTTATCCGATATTGAAAAAAATATTATTTGTGAATCTCTACTGGTGCAATGGCTTTTTAACTTTCAGACAGGTAAGACTTTATAGCAGAAATAGTCTTTGGGAATTTCTGGACGCAACTATTTGCATTTCAGTGATTATTGACATTTTCATCGCTGTTGTTTGACAGTTCTGATCGATTTATCAAAAACTCCTCCATTCGACGGAAAACGTTTGTATGCATACATCGTTTTTATTATTTGATTGGTTCATATATACATATATAATGTTTTACTGACTTAAGTTTCTAGAAGAAACGTTCTATAGTATCATCTGCGTTCATCATTGGAAAACTTTCCATCTTGCAACTTGTTATATTTTCGAATGTCGAAAATGTAGAAACCGTACAGTTCCGTTCCCACACAATATAATAATGATGCCCGTAATCGGGTTTTGAAGATCACCACGGATGCCACATTTTCCTATCTTAATGTCTTTTAATGTCGTATGAAAGTATGTACAAATGTAAACTCATGTGTTGTTAAGAAGGAAATACAATACACATGGTGTTTTGAAGGGCGGATCCAGGAATTTTTAAAAGGGGGGCGTAGAGTAAATTATAGAAATTTTCTCGCCGAGATTTTTTTTATTTTTTTTAACCTTTTTTTGGCTAAAATCACGTAAAATAATAAACAAAAAGTGAAAGTAAAGAGGGGGCGCACATCCTCTATGCCCTCTCTGAATCTGCCACTGGATATCTAGTTTCGCTGAAAAAGAATGAGTTTGCGCAACAACTTACTTACGCCAATTCTTATTTTACATGCTTTATTGTAAAAACTGCAGCATTCATTTGCGCCAATAAAACAACCATTTAATTGCGCAAATATTATAGACTTGTTTTCATATGTTTGTTGTTAGTGCACTGAGGAGGTCCTATCCGGTATTGACAGGTACAAGCAAAGGGCCTCCTTAGTGCACTTAGAACAAAATAGTGCACTTAGGACCTGATGGAATGATAGAACTGACACAAAAAACATGACATAAAAATTGAGACTTTCTTAAAGTACTTAATTTCAAATTTTATAATCATATCTTTAGTAATTATAAAGTTATTTAACAGTTGAAGTCAGTATTCTAATGTAACATGTACGTGTAAATAGGTAAATCGTATCGAGGTAAATATGACACAACTAATAAAATTGAAAATGGAAATGGGGAATGTGTAAAGTTCCATTTATTGGCGCAATTCATATGATAAAAAAGAAAGAAGAGATGGGCGCGATGCAAACCTTTATAATTAGACAAATTACACCTGACCGTTTTGACAAACCAGTAAATTCTTCGTCCGGGGATATGCACCTGACATGAATCTTCCTTCAGTAACTTTACAATATCCAGCCGTGTCATTTCCGTATATTGTACATGTAGATAGCACGAATGATACATGTATATACACCAGAAATACCCATTCAAGTGATTTTTATTTTTAGAAGAACTTCATATAGGGTAACATTATATATACATACACATAAAATTACAATTGAAAAAAATGTTAATAAGTTCAAATGTTGTTTTTATTAAATGCACCTAGGTACGTATTTGTAAACTTATGTTGTTACTTTATGTCATGTATCTTTTTTTGTTGCTTCAGTTACTTTTTTATCTTATTGACTTATTCGTAAATCGAAAAACGCATAAACCTGAATAGAATCATATGGCATTGAATGATTTCTTTAACTCAAAACTAGTTATACATGTACATGTACGTGTAGATGCCTCTGAAATTTTTTTTTCATTCTGACATCTGTGTCCATGGCTCTTAACAAGAAATTGCGAAGACGTTATGCTTTTCTATTCACCTTTAAAAATGATTTTTCAACAGAATATTATATATATATAAAATTGTTTAATTTTTGTTTTTCTTTGCGAAAACAAAATGGCCCTCAAGCTAAATGTCATCGTCATCATGTATAATAGAAGACGATAAACACTTTAGAATATATACCACCTGCTGGATCTTTTTACCTGGGCACATATTTCGTTACGTAACAAGTATGAATGTAAAATTCTCGATATGGTACATGTATATTCAGCCGGATATCTCTGGACTGGGGTATTTAAGATATTTTGATCTGATAATGAAACATACAAAAAACTCCTTAAAAATAAGTTGACCTTGAGCATATATTAGGTGATTATTATATTAAATTTGGGAAGTCGTGTATATATCCCCATTTGTAATGTTAGAAATAACAAAAAAAATATCAGCTGGTTTTAAGAGTTTTAAATTCATTTTTTATTTGTGTTCCTCAACAGTGTTTGCTAAATACATTTTTCTCGAATGCCGAAAAGTGAAAAGTTTTTAATACGTGTAAATCCCGAATTCACACAAACGACGTTTATAAATGGTCTGTTCAAGAGTTTAGTTACACTTTTCAAAATATTTCAGACACGTAAATAATATAGGTTATTAGTGCTAGCTACACAAAGAAAATATCCACTGACATGCATAATATGGGAGAAATCCTTTTGCACCAAAAATGCGTCCTTTTGCGCCACAACTTGTTTCTCCAATGCTACGTTTGCGCCACCTGTTTTAAAATTACATGGTATCATTTGCGCCAAAAATAAAACATACGATTGCGCCAATCAGAAGAAAAATTACTTCCCTGCTCCTTTTTTCGGACTTGGAACTGGCAGTTTTCACGGCAAATGTTTCCTTTTCTGAAACATATCTTCTTCTTACTGCTGCTGCATGGGTACTTTAATGTAGATAGTAGCTTGTAACTTCACTTTATTGTCCAAAAACACAAACATTGAAGGATGAAATGCATAAAACAGTTCATTATAATGCCCGTGGAATGCTTCTGCCCCTTTACTGGTACGTCTTGCGGTAGAGAGTTTTAGCCCATACAAATGGTGGAAACAAAGCACTGTGTCATCAACCTGTGTGACTAAAACATAATCAGCAAATGCTTCTATTTGCTTCTCTTTTGGCATATCTTTTATTAAATACTCAGGAAAGTAACAGTTTTTCTTCCCTCTCAATACATGGACTGTCAATAAAATTGAGAATGGAATTTTAAGTCATTTCTAGCCGGATGCTCATCTTCATGGTGAAATATCTCCGAACATAAGTTATGATACTTTTAAAGCCAAAAATAAGAATAAATATATGCTAATCATTAATACTTATGATAGATATGTGTACAGGTAAATTGGCGCAAATGAGTTCCGAATATTGGCGCAATTGATATATTTGGAAAACAAAGTTTGGCGCAAATGATACCACTGAAAAACAATAATTGGCGCAAAAGGACTGCTGCCCATAATATCTAATGTCATGGGCCCCGCAGGGACTGTCTTTTTTATAGGGATGCCCATGTGGCACATCAAAGATAAGATTGATTTAACCATTGTACTTAAGAATTGCAACAAATCTAAAATTCACTTGAATACATTAACCTGTTATCTTGTCGACTTTACAGCTTACTACCTAATGCTTGTAGAGTAAAATTTAGGTAGGCTTGCTCTGTTGGTATACACATTAATTCAAGCTTTGTAAATAACATTGACATCTTCAGACAATGCAGAGGCTCATTTTAATCTGTATATATTATATTTAAATTTGATTGGACATTATCCAAATTACAATTGTAAAATATACAAACTAAGCAATCAAACTAACCAAAGTCTCGCTTTACATGCATTGGGAAATTAGCTGTAAAACCAACATACATATAGCCGTTATATCCTGAGAAGAGATCACGATGAAATTTGAAAAATTAAACAAATCTTAGTTTTCAAATAAACTAATCATAGATACCAGGACTACATTTTGTATATACGCCAGACGCGCGTTTCGTCTACAAAAGACTCATGAGTGACGCTCGAATCCAAAAAAGTTAAAAAGGCCAAATAAAGTACGAAGTTGAAGAGCATTGAGGACCAAATTTCCTCAAAGTTTTGCCAAATACAGCTAAGGTAATCTATGCCTGAGGTAGAAAAGCATTAGTATTTCAAAAATTTCAAAAATTTGTAAACAGTAAATTTATAAATATAACCATGCATATCAATGACAATTCATGTCAGCACAAAAAGAGCTGACTACTGGGCTTGTGATACCCTCGGAGAAACCAAGAAAGTCTCCTCACTCAGCTTGTGGTTATGAGTTAGTGGTGAAAGAGTCACACCGTATTACAATTGACTTTTCTCTGCGGTCACAAAGCTACGGTTGTCGAAATCAACACTATAGGGAGATACCATTAATTTTTTACAGGGTAGAGGTGGGGAAGTTGTGGCCAGGATATAAAATGTTGTTCTACATTTTTATTTCAATGTAATCTCTATGTAAATGAAGTCCTACTTTTTTATTTTACTCTCTATTCTGTCCTGCCTTTCTTAGTTATTAATTTATCCTGACTTGTTTTTCATTAAGTCATCATGACTTTTCTTTTTGGCAAGATGGATACTATCTTTTTTCTCTTAACTTCCGTCATGCTTTATTTCAATTTTTATACGTCAGACAAACTTCTTCGTGCATGTAACTTCATATTTTAAAAGGGATACGAAATGTCTTAATTTATAAGTTCTACATTGCATTTAAAACATCCATTGAAAGAATATTGTATAATAAGAAATCCTTGTCCGCTGTTGGAAGTTCTGTTTCGCCATTTTTCGTGCTTGTCATAAGACGATATTTCAGGGGATTCGATTGTTAAACTCGTTAAATCAATAATGAACATACTCCATCTCAACCTGAGAAAGAGTGGCTCATTTACATTTATCAATGATTATCGTTTATAAGATGTTGTACTTACAATGCTATTTATAAACGCCGAGTAAAATTTTAAATGTTTGGTATACAAATTTTAAATTATTGATCTTAAAAAATATTCAGTAGACAATGGGACATATCAAAGAATCATTATTTATTTATATATTATAACAATTTTTATTCACAAAGGCTTATAATGATATTAATGAAATCAATGTTTTGTTGTCAATATTACTATTTTTGTATTGTTCTCTGGTGACGAGTCTTTGAGTTCTGACGAAAATTATAGTGTTTTTCTATCTTTCCACAAAGTATATAAAAGTACCAAGCGTTTTTCTCAACTTTGACAACCTTCTTCTGTAACAGATGTTGGCAAAATTTTTCAACAGCAATTTTCAAATTGCTTACTAGACAATTACAGTGCACCGTTACGATTCAAATATGATGTAATGATATAGAAAAACCTTGCAGCTGAGTAACTTTTGACAAAAACATGCTACATTTGAGAAAAATGGCTGTAAAGATTTTACATATATCTGCCGTTGCCATATTGGGATAATTGTAATTCCAGTTACGGTTATCAGTTTAATACCAGTGCAGTTGAGAAATATGGTACATTTATTCAAATGCAAATATAAACCTTATCAATATTAAACCCAATCCCGCAAGCAGCTGTGGTCATCCTGTTGAGGATAGTATTCACTATTTCTTAAGTGCCCTTTTATCAACGAAGCAAGAGAAATATTGTTTTCAAAATTAGAAAGATCTATTATATCCATTTTGTTTTCATTGGCTGGTGACGGTGACCTTTCATTTCAAGTATTGTATCTGTAATTATATTGTATGTTTCTCTGAAAATTTGTATTTAATTTTAGAGAATTAAGTATCTATCTATCTATTTATCAATTTTAGAAAAACAGAGACATTTTTGAGCCTGTACAATCATATATCAGAACTACACTAAGATTTAGAACATTCAATTAAAATTAGGAATTCCTACTTCCTTTCTCTTCACTCCAGTTCTGTTTATATATTACTCTTCTATGTTTTGTTTTTGAAACAAGGCTTTTTTTGTCAAAAGACAAGCACAATAACCCCAAAGCGAATTGCGAGAAGTGGTTTCGTATTTCGTTAAAGAAATAAAATACTAATAGTTTATGTACACAAAACCAGGTTCAACCCACCATTTTTTCCTTGACAAATGCCCTGTACCAAGTCAGGAATATGGCCATTGTTATATTATAGTTCGTTTCTGTGTGTATTACATTATAACGTTGTGTCGTTTGTTTTCTCTTATTTTTGAGTGTAAATTCACATTGCGATAAGACGTGTCACGGTACTTGTTTATCCCAAATTCATGTATTTGGTTTTGATGTTATATATATTATGTTATGTTTGTTATTCGCGTGGGATTTTGTCTATGTGTGTTACATTTTAGTGTTATGTCGTTGTTCTCCTCTTATATTTAATGCGTTTCCCTCGGTTTTGGTTTGTTACCCCGATTTTGTTTTTTGTCCATGGATTTATGAGTTTTGAACAGCGGTATACTACTGTTGCCTTTAATTATGTAAACATGGTAAAATAACGATTAACGACTCTCGTACGGTGTCGCGTTTATATCTTTTTAATGCTTTGGTGCAATTGGATGCACACAATAATGACCATAAAATATCAGGTTTGCGAGATCAGACAGTAACCTAACAACTAAACAATTGAAAACCTAGAGATCAATGTTTAACATTCGCCAGCAATGAGCAATTTTCATAAATAAAACATGATTTAGTCGAATAATTTGCGAGTAAAGAAGAAGAGACTACCATAGATTTGTTATTAACCCCAAATGCTTAATTGATGGGTACAAATCAGTATTCAGAAATTACCTTTTTTTTTTGCATTACACCACATTACAACAGAAATTAGAAAATACACGTAGGACCTTGAAGTATATCTGTAACAAAGGGGCTGCTGGCTCAGCCGCTAAGCCTTGTTACGGGGTCATAATTTTATGCGAAAAATCATTAGAAAAACGTTTACACCAATAACAGGAACTAGTTGTTGCAGTTATCAAAGATCAAACAGATTCACTTTTGTTTTCATTTAATTCCAAGTCCAAGAAATAAACATAGGACAATGTCAATATCAAATGTACGACTCCTAACTGTAACTATCTCGACTCTCTGTTCTTACTCCTAATCCACACTATTTCTATTCTCTACTCTACTACTCTACTACTGTTTTACATTTATTTTCACACAATATTTATACTATTAATCAGACAATACTTCATTTGTAACAATACTCAAATTAATATGACATTTCATAACACCTAGCAATAAGTAACAGTTTTCACATAATTAATATAAAAGATAATTATAATTCCTCCTATAATCCCATTAACACATATTCTCTTATATGCTTAATTCTCTCACATTAATTCTCAATCTGTCACAAATCCTTAAATATCAAATGTCACTAATTAACTCACATTTTGTTTTGACATGTAAATTATTAAATTTGTAAGAACAGTAATTTTGTAAAAGTCCAATTTTTGAATAAAATAATAAATTAAAATATAAGTCCAAATTAGCCTTATGACATATGGCTCCTCCTCCACTAAACACGTCCTCGTGTTTATAAAAGTTAGTAAAATCTTCCTCCATGTTCTTTTCTATCATGTCTATTGTTTCGCCGATGGTTAAAATGTCCTTGATGATACTCATCTTGTTGTTGAGTCCATTGTTGCGGTTGTGGATTCCAATGTTGTGGTTGTTGATTCCATTGTTGCGGTTGTTGAATCAACTTTTGCTGGTTTTGGAGCTGTTGTTGTTGCTGGTACCGTTTTATCACTAAATCTTGTTGTTCATTTTTCTTTTTCAATTGCTCTATTTCTTCTTTCCAATTTTTTAGTGATTCTGTATATTACTGGCCTACTGTTCTTTGCAATTGCTCATAATCAAATGCTAAATTCACATACTTTGGATGGTTTGCAACAATTTCCTCATAATCTTCATCAAATTTACACTTAACTAAGTGATGCTGTCTTCTTTCCTTATTACACGCTTCCATGATACTCAAATTTTCACTTTTTAAAAATTCATTCCTCCAATGCAGATTAAACATATCTAGATCTTCTGGTGTGGCTTTAAACTTTTCTAATTCCTCTTGTAATTCCTTAATTTGTATAACATGTGAATCTAAACTTGTCTTGATTGATTTTAGCTCTTCTTTCAGATCACTTATTTCTTCATCTTTCTTGCTATGTTGAAATTTAAAGTTTCCACTGTTAATATTTTTCTCTTTTAATTTTTCTTTAATTCTTTTCAATTCGACTTTAACTGAATACGTTGTGTCCAAAGCACTTACAAAAGCTGTATTTCTGGTGTTTGTAAATGGTAATTCCAGCATTTGTCGTTTTCTGTCAAAATGTTCATTGAATCTGGATCGGTCCCTGTCTGCTCTTTTCTTACTTTTCACTTTGATGTCATTACACTTCTGATGTCCTTTTACTTCCACTGATGGTTTATGAATGTTACACATTCTTGCATAATGTCCCTTTTCTCCACATTTATAACAATTTTTGAAAGTAGCAAAACATAATCTGCTATGCCCAATTCCACATTTACCACATACTGGTCTTTGACTTCGAAAGTTCGATAATCTCCATTGTGGTCTTAAATTAAATTCCATATTGTCAGTTGTTGCTTTTAAAGGGGAAACACTCACTTGTTGCAGTAAAAGGTATCTGGTATCTTTGTTGAGATGATAAGTCAACTTGCGCCGGGTCGTCCACCATATGTAACAAAGGGGCTGCTGGCTCAGCCGCTAAGCCTTGTTACGGGGTCATAATTTTATGCGAAAAATCATTAGAAAAACGTTTACACCAATAACAGGAACTAGTTGTTGCAGTTATCAAAGATCAAACAGATTCACTTTTGTTTTCATTTAATTCCAAGTCCAAGAAATAAACATAGGACAATGTCAATATCAAATGTACGACTCCTAACTGTAACTATCTCGACTCTCTGTTCTTACTCCTAATCCACACTATTTCTATTCTCTACTCTACTACTCTACTACTCTACTACTGTTTTACATTTATTTTCACACAATATTTATACTATTAATCAGACAATACTTCATTTGTAACAATACTCAAATTAATATGACATTTCATAACACCTAGCAATAAGTAACAGTTTTCACATAATTAATATAAAAGATAATTATAATTCCTCCTATAATCCCATTAACACATATTCTCTTATATGCTTAATTCTCTCACATTAATTCTCAATCTGTCACAAATCCTTAAATATCAAATGTCACTAATTAACTCACATTTTGTTTTGACATGTAAATTATTAAATTTGTAAGAACAGTAATTTTGTAAAAGTCCAATTTTTGAATAAAATAATAAATTAAAATATAAGTCCAAATTAGCCTTATGACATTTCTAATACATTGTTGTTTTCCTGTTCTATGTAGCTTTCTTTCTGGCAAACACGGTTTTATAAATGCTGACAGGCACCGACCATTGAAAAACAATCGATATGTTTAAAATAAGAAATGCAAATAATTGTTTTTTTAAGAAAAATTACCGTTTGATTTAAAATTGTTTAAAATTATTTAGAACAGATTTATGAAAATAACGTATTTTAATGTGAAAAGACTGGACTTTAATTTTTGCCGCAGGGATGTTTTTGAGTGGTTTTGTTTACAATTATTTCCCACGTATTTCCCTAGTGAAATCTGCAATAATTATTATATCATCATGTTGTTGGATTTTCACATTATAACAAAACTAAGAATATGACGGACGAATTTATAGTTAGCTGTTTAATGTCCAGTTGCAACTATTAGATGTATCATTAGGAGGACATGTATAATGTTATAATTACATTAGATGTATGTTTCATTATAATACGTTATTCTAATTGGCTTCTTACGCAATCTTGCGTTATTCCTTAATCAATTACAATACACAATCAAATGTATCATTCATGACGACACGAGGTCCCACAATAGAGTGCACAAGTAAATAAAATAAAAACTTGATAAAAATGTATCGTGTTTTCATAATCGCTGTATCAAAGCAAGTGAATTAGTCTAAATGTCCGTACAATGTATATTAATATTTCTTTCATGACTTGTTTATTCTTAAATATAAGCGTTTTCTATTTTTATCTGACAAGTCCACACATGGACTTTTCTTTAGTCTAGAAAGTTCGCTATTTCCATCAATGTCTTAGTGCAGGTTCGAGAGCTTAGTGTACCAAAGCGGCCTAGGTGGTGTTTAGACGTACTGGCAAGTCCCTGGCTCACAATAACACAACCGTCCTTTTGATGATCAATTTGTTAACTTGCTGGGACTATCATTATTATAGCATAATAGTCCCCGTTAAATCAGAGCTCTACCGTTAAATAGTACTGTAATTGTTATTTATGTTATTATTTTATTTTTACGCTGTCTTAATTTGTAATTTAATTTAGTTATTTTTAAAAGTATAATATAGTGTTTTGTAAGTCATTTTTGGGCAGGATATTGTTTGTTTTAGAGTGTATGAATAATTTTTATTGCAATCAACTTGAAAAAAACTAGACTATGTGGACCATATGTCATCGAATACATTTTACTTTATACAAGACAGCTGATTGGATAAATATGATAGGTTGTTACGCCTACATTGATACTGATGTCCAATCGAATACCAGCAGACATCTGTCAGTGAAAAAACAAATTACAAGCGTGGCCGGATAAATAAGAGATTTATTTGTTTATTCGATATTTGAAAAATAAGTTAGATAGCCGCTATTCGTTTACTCTTTTTTAGGTGAATTTCAATAACTGTTTTTTTTTCTTCACTATCTTATTAAACAGAAAGGTATTTAAATATGAGCGTACAACATGTAACGGAATTTTACAAGCATTTTATATAGCGACTTTGATTTCCGGAACGTCCTATTTTCTATATTTCACAAACCTCTAAAAAAGTTAGATCATACAGGTTTCATCTACCATGTGCATAAAAAACATTATCAAATTATATTTGTAGATTGTAAAAGATGAAGAAAATTTTTATATCTGTACTAAATAATCTGAAATAAAATAAAACATATTCCTTTCTGCCTGAATGCAATCGTAAGCAATTTTTTTTAACTTTTTTTTTTTTTTATCTATTTGCAAATGACGAAGAATTCTCCTTAAACTTTGAATTATTAAACAGACAGACTAACTTTAAAGGACAAAATACTAGCGTGTACTACCATCTAAAGGAAACCATGAATTTCTATCAAGTAATTAATATAAGTGTTAATGTGTAATATTTGACACTGGACATTATTTTTGGAGCAATGCAATACATATAATTTATACTATCAATCAAAATTAAAGACTTTTGAATGTAACAATATGGTACAAATCCATTTGATTTACTGAATTTTTATATATTTTTTTTTTATCTAAATGAAAATGTTGTAAACTGCTCTCAGTTAATATAAATAAGAAGATGTGGTATGTGTGTCAATGAAACAACTCTCCATCATTCAAGTCACATGGTATAATTTAATAAGAGGTCAAAAGTACGACCTCAACACGGAGCTTTGGCCCTCATCGAACAGCAAGCTATAACGGTCCCTAAAATGACTAGTGTATAACAATTAAAAATGAAAAACAAAAGTCTAATCTATAAATACGATCATTTCGCTACGTTATTTTATAGCTTTTTGGTCAAATCCGAAATAGCAAGTAAGAGAACGTCTAACTGATTTTCAAAATGAGTAGTAACACTGGTGCTTCAAAAAATCTAATACAAAACAGAAATATAAACCGTACATTAGATTTTATCAATCGTGTCTTAATTGACGTTGTTTGATATTTTTCTATGATATGATTTACTCTTGTATTTAGTTCGTGCTAAAAAAAAAATGGCGAAAAAAATAAATTCAAAAGAGTTATCGACATCGGTCTTTATACGTATATAATGGTCAATATAAACATATACACTGTCAATTACATTTTCAAAATATGCTAATATAATTGTTGCATTTATTTAAAAAAATAAAATAATGTTTTGTTTGTAAATGTAATAATTTAACCCGGTTTAACCTTATACATCTTATATAAAAGATCAAACATGGAACTACATTCATTATACGTCCAGTGACACAAATGGGTAATTATTTAGGTAGTTTATGATCATCCGTTTCGGTTGACTGCCTAAATAATCCGTTTGTTAAAATGTAAATAACTTTCACCAAGCATCTGTCATCTGTGTAAATTTTTAAAATATAGAGTAAATTACATACTTAAAATATACGTTTCTTGACCAAATATAGATAAGAACTATTACTCTACATTAGAAACAAAAAATGTTTAAGAACATATTTGAGCTATATTTAATATGATCATTATATCTTTAGAGGCGGAATGCATACATACAGGACTACTTTATGTCAGACTGCAAAGTTTTTATGACAAATTTTCCGGTTACAACAATTAATCTTTTATAATTCAACCAATGAAATGTTAAAGATTCTATCGGAAATAAATGAATTGTTTTTAAAGTTTGCATACTTTCTTCAATGAAATAGATATACAGTCATATTAAAAAATCACAAAAGAATATCATCCAAGATATAGAGATTATATTTATAAACGGGGAGTAACCCCTGATAAAAACAGATAAAGTGTCGCCCGTTTTATTCAAAATATCTAAAATCTTAACACAACTGAACACGATCTTACAGCAACTAAACAGGTTGTTCACCTTTGGTCTTATTTAATCTGAACGTTATCTAATCAAGTCTTACTTGAATGCTAGATGAATCTGTCTTGTTTATCTTGACCCGACTGATCTGATTGACCACAAAATATCTTAACAGAGTCTGAGTGTCTAAACAGGTCTTAACGTTTTTCTATAGCGGTAAATTAAGTCGATTAAGACTTGATCAGACCAAAATGACCGTTTCAGACTTTAATCTGGCTACTAGTGTTCGGGATGTAAAAATACCAAAAAGATTTTAAAATTTTACCCTTTTATTTTGTATTTGCATTATAATCTGAAACTAATCAATGGTTTCAAAAACTTTAATACAATCGTCAGTTTCCAACAAATCTCAATATTTTAAAACTCTGTCATTCTCAAAGCTGTATTTTTTTGGACCGAACGATGGCAAGGAGGCACACTTGCTTTTTTAGAACAGTTAGTTCTACTTTCTACTATCCGCTATATAGATGATGTTCTTTCACTAAACAATTCAAAATTTGGTGACTATGTGGAACGCATCTATCCAATCGAACTATAGATCAAGGATACTACAGATACAGTTAAGTCGGCTTCATATCTTGACTTACATCTAGAAATTGACAATGAGGGTCGGTTGAAAACAAAACTTTACGACAAAAGAGATGATTTCAGCTTTCCAATTGTTAACTTTCCATTTCTAAGTATCAACATTCCAGCACCTGCATACGGGGTATATATCTCCCAATTGATACGATATTTCCGTGCTTTCATTTCCTATCATGATTTTCTTGATAGAGGTTTGCTGCTCACAAGGAAGCTATTAAACCACTGGTTCCACATGTGGAGCAGGATCTGCTTACCCTTCCAGAGCACCTGAGATCACCCCTAGTTTTTGGTGGGGTTCGTGTTGTTTATTCTTTAGTTTTCTATGTTGTGTCGTGTGTACTATCGTTTTTCTGTTTGTCTTTTTCATTTTTAGCCATGGCGTTGTCAGTTTGTTTTAGATTTATGAGTTTGACTGTCCCTTTGGTATCTTTCGTCCCTCTTTTAGTTTAGTGTCATCTTATTCAAACTACTCTGGTTAAGCAAGAAGAGACATACTGTACTTAGGGAAGATTCAAAATTTAAAAGTCGATGCAAAAATGACAAAGCCGTTACAAACCAAAAAAACAAAAATCGATAAGAACAACCAGTAAAAAACCACGTCAAAAACCTAGATTTAGCATCACAAAAACAATAACATACAGGGGAATGTTATGTGCCCCGGAAGAGTAAACATATCATGCCTCACTAATGTCATCAAGCATTCTTTTCATTTTAACTATACAATTCGATAGTAAGTCCCCTTTGGTTTAATTAGGATCGAGGAAATTGGACAAGATGGTGGTTACGTTAATTGGAACATATATATGGCCATATGTGTCACAGATATCACATAACAGTAAACCAGTCCTGATGGACTCCGAAAAACTGTCTCAGAGAATACCTCGACTATAAAACATTTGGTTCATATGAATGATTGTAATCAGCAACCCTGTCATATAAATCATCATAGGGAACGCATGGGCCGGAATTTCCACAAATGGAGGAAAACACTTCATATGCAGGCAATACTGAAATTTTGTTACACATAATTTCAAAGTGTTTAGATCATAGGCTAAAATCACATCGAAATTAAATAGATATATTGTTCTCACAACACGATTAACGTCCGGTTTCCTATTATATTTTCTATATACCGGATTTTCTTTTTTCAAAAAGGTACTATTTTCAATAATGACATAATACTTGTCATTGATTTAATACAATACACAACATTTAAGATTGTGCTGTAATGCATAATTATTGAAAGAATCAAATTGATATTCATGTCTTAAACGCAATACTTATTTCCTGTTTACAGCTTTTCTGAATGATCAAACGAAACCAGAATGACAGCTTATTGACATTTTCCCACAGAGAGTTCTGACTGAATCGCATTTGTAACTTTCGGATTATTGTTGATGCTATTGATATAAGATTTTTTTCTTTATGATATAATTCAGTGTTGTACTGTAGTTTTATTCTGTAGTATTGTTTATATTCGATTGGATAGTTGCATTGAATCAGATCAATGCTTTAAATTTACCTTTTTATGTTTGATCAAAATA
This sequence comes from Mytilus galloprovincialis, assembly GCF_965363235.1. Taxonomy (NCBI): domain Eukaryota; kingdom Metazoa; phylum Mollusca; class Bivalvia; order Mytilida; family Mytilidae; genus Mytilus; species Mytilus galloprovincialis. The sequence continues at coordinate 62,350,951 of NC_134844.1, forward strand.
TTGTTAAATAAGAAACCATATTCACGACTTTTTTGTTCCACAAAATATCACATCCGCGAATGCATGCATTCTTTAACAAACATGATACGCTGATTATATACTGAAATCAGTATGACAATTCGCTACTTTGTGTTTTGTGCAACTGTTTATTTCATTACAACATGTCTGTTAAACTTAGTAAACACAAATGCTAAACAGATAAGATTATTTCAAACGACAAGCAGCACTAGAGCCCTGCGGAGCCAAAGCACATTTGATATTCGCTCGACGTCAATAATTGAATGTGCACAGAAATGCTTATCACATCAGCAATGCTGTGTTGCAAGCTTTTCTATGGGAACATCAACATGTCGTATTGATACTTCAGAGAAATGTTGTATTGATGCTGAAACCAAAGACGGATAGAGGACTATTCGACGGAACATCTACAGTAAGTTTCATTTTTTTAAATGATTATCATATGTACACTGTAACACTGAGATGATTTTAGTTTCAAATTATTTTTTGTAATCAATAATGTGTAAGAACACAATAATATATTTTTTTGGAAATATAACAACTGCTGTAATTTATAGTAAAAAACAGGAAAAAAGGTTCATGTATTACCAGTATAAACTTGTGTAATTGTATCGTATGAATGACGAATTTGATTCATGGTTCCATAGAAAATGATATGCGTTTTGAATGTACAATTATGATGGTCTCTCGGTATTGTCAGCTCAATATGGATGAATGAAATAAAGCATTGAATGCCGGGTTGGAGCTGTATACATCGTTTTTAGTTTCATATCAAATGAATAATTAAGATATATTTTGATACATCTGGTGATACTTTTGGTTGGTAATCGCCATGTCAGTCAGCACTGTATAAGAACATTCGTTGTTCGACATGCTAGTGCAAAGCATTTTGTTAAAATAAACTTTTTTTAAAACTTTTTTTAACTTTTTTTTTGTGTGTGCTGTATTAGATTCCCTCTATCAAAAACATCAAAACATTTGTTTTGCACACACACACATATATATATATGTTCCGGACCATATGAATATTTGGACCATACGCGTATGGTCATAACCATATGTATATACTCATATGGTCCGACCATACGCGTATGGTCGGGGTAATGTTTATGGTCGGGGTAATGTTTATGCACGGGGTAATTATAAACACTGTGTTACAGTTTACTTTTCATACTTCTAAACTTCATATGGTATGACCTTTCATTAAAAAGACGCTATCATATAGGTTATTTTATTATTATATTATACTTAAACGATTAGCTAAATAAAAATTATATGTTTCACACAGTTAATTTTATTTACTTGTCAAAACTATTAACAAACACATGTTATACTAACTCGAATAATTCAAGCCCTTACCGTTTCCGATTCTCTCCACCTTTCGAAATCGATAGGGAGCGTAATATAACGACTGGATTATTCGGGTTAATGTTATACCTATCATTACCGATGGTCAATACCGATTTGTTATTACGAGAAAATGGCAATATGCCGACTCAAAAAAATAAATTCCGAAAATTCTTAATGAATTGTTACAAAAGAAGTAAATGGAAAGTAACATAGTTTTTTTAAGTTATCTTGTGAGTATGATGTATTGCAGTCATGCTACGATATTTGAGATCTACAGCTTCTTAAAAACACCGTAGACATATCGGAATGGCCCAAGACCTCGGCATCAATGTACGCAGCTACGAAAAGTCTAGCTTTTCACCCCGAAACAAAAGGTGTAAATGCAAAGGATCGTGCACAACCAAGACTTGTAAATGCAAAAAAGGTATGATACCGTGTGTAAAGTAAATGTCACCCCAAGCCTACATGGAAGAATGTAATTAGCGATGAAAACCAACTATGGCATCAATATTTATTTTTTACGTAGTATTTGAGTTATAAAAATAAGGCATTGTCATGTAACCATCATTGTTTTTTTTAGATAAAGTTTTTGTATTATTGAAACTTTTATAATGTTATTTAAAAAAAATACCTATATGGTCTAAATACTAATATGGTCCGGCCCGTTGATAACCAAACGAGTATTATACTCATATGGTCCGAACATACGCGTATGGTCCAAATACTTATATGGTCCGGAACGTATACATTTGTATATGCACATTCCTGTTTTTTTTTTATCAAATGCAAATGTTTGAAAGTTGTTTTCTACATATACAAATTTATATTTGTAATGCAACACCTATCAATATCAATTTGTAAGTATGACGAATATTCAAATATAATGTAATTATAATCTTTTAAAATATACGTGTAACATAATTGAATGATTACATGGTTTTGGTTGTAGATAAACACTAATGTCTATATGGTGGCGGTCGGTTGATATTGAATGAGACTGCCGTCAGAAAAACGAACAATGATAGTCAATTTATATCAGAATCAAAATCACACCCTATTTGTGTACATGCTAGTGATACTATAGATGAACAAACTAGATCACTCTGTAACGATTTTTAATTGTTCACATCGATTAGTATGGTAATCATTTACTGTTTATTGTCCTTATTAATGTTTAGGTGCTCTTTGTCATCCGTGTAATATCTTGTATACAACTTTCGGACAAGAAGAAAAAATCAATCTCAATCAAGAATGTCAAGTTGCAGAACTAATAAAATATGTTTGAAAATTGGAAAATAAAATATTTTGTACGTTTATTGCTGAAATGGAGATGAAAATCGTTGCAAACTTTTCTCTCTCCTGTCTCTGTCAGTGTCATAAGTTTGTGTAGGTTTATTATCATCCGACACTATTTGCATATTGCATTGTATCTTGTTGATCAGAAAAACCTCTCTATGTGGAAGTTCATTATAGATTTAAGATGTGATATGCCCCTGTTGGGTAGAATTTGTGCTGTGAATTTTTAACATGTCAAAATAAGGGCTAATTTAAGAAAAACAGATGTAAATCACACACTATTTTACGATCAAATTTAGATATACATGTTTGATTTTTAAGTACCAATAACCAGTACAAGTACCATTCGCTTTTGGAATTCTTCGTATTGTATTATTGAAGAGCATAAAGAATGGCAGATGGCGAACGTAAGTTAAGGATTTTAATAGTATAAAGTATTCTGATATGTTTTATTGTTTTGATAACTATTTCATTAGATAGATTGTTTTAGCTCTTTTGAAAACCTGAAATGTTTGAATATAATTCTTGAGTTTTTATTGAAAATGGAAATGAATGCAACTGTCATACAAGTGAGAGTTTTAGAAAGCTATAAAATCAGATGTAAGACAATACTTTCTACATAAGAAAAAGCATGTACACAGCCAGGAATATGACAGTTGTTATCCTTTCGTTTTTTTTTTGTTTGAAATTTGTCCATTTGACTAACGACTTTTCGTTTGAAATTTACTTCAGATTTCGGTATTTTTGTTATTTTAATTTTTTTGGTATTGGCCGTTGTTTGTAAAACTGACAAAAACATTACTTGTGTTGTAAAACAATGAGGTAGTGGACTGCTATCAAACTATTCAATTATGTATGAAGATTAAATGAAATTACATGTCAAATATTTTCCTGGTCTAAAAATTGTAAAACAACATTCTGCAATTAGCTTCCTTTTATTCAAGGAAAGCTGTAAATGCCTTGGAGGAAATCTGTTGGAATTGGAAACATCAGATGAGAATGAGTTTATCAAGAATGACTTGAAGACTCTGAACACTGAAGGTAATTTCTTCCTATTGCTAGTCCGAATAAATAATAGCATGATGTCAATTAAAAAGGACACCAACATAAAAGAATTAAATGGTCAGCACACAGACTTCACAAACATTCACATGTGTATATTATATGAATATCTATGAATCGTCTATAGAAAGAAAACAATCAGTAAGGTTAAAGCGTAAAGAAAAACTGTAGACGCCCAGCCCCATATTGTTTTCGTAATTGAATTCGACTCACTTACTTGTTTAACATGACATTATGCCATATTCAATATTAAATTCTCATTTAAAAAAATACTATTTAATATGCCATTTTGTCCAAGAAGCGACTTTAAAATAGAAGGTAATGGATATGAATCAAATGAGATGTGGAGTATACATCAGCGTGACAACACCAGAATAAGAACCAACATAATCCTCAACACCAATCGGTCTAGTAGATTGGTACACTTAATCACTATCTGAATTTGAATCTATATGGGACAATCGATGCCAACACTAACATGACTAAGTTTTGAGAAATAAGTTTATCTGCCCGAGTAAAAGTAAATTGTAAATTAATTCAAAATAATCTAAAACAGCGATGCCATCAGCAGTACATTTTACAAATAACAAAAAACAAACCAAAAAAAAAAAAGAAAGAAAAAAAAAAAAAAAACAACATTAGAATTTATCAAACATAACAAAGCAGCTGACTTTCGAATATTTACTTATCGATCAACCATTATTGTTATATGGGCGTTTTTCAATAAAAGCGTTCCTTTCAGATCTAAAAAAAATGGAAAATCAACTAGTCTAAAAAAAAAATTATTTTTTTGTCCCCTACGAAACTGCTTTTAAAAACACATATTTGTGCAATTTTAAATGTTTCCTTTAGACATTCCAGTTTGTTTACTTTATATACTAGAAAAATCTCATTTTTTTCTGAATTGGAAAACCATTTTTTATCGATAAAGATTAGACAGTACTTAACATATGAAGGTACAACTCATGTTACGTAGTGGACATTTTGATGCGTTTCGTAGTGGACAAAAAGTTTCGTAGTTGACATCAACCCTATTCTATGTTAATAAAAACATAATAAAAATTACATGAAACTAACCTTTGTTATTTGCTTTGAACGAATATAATTGAAAAAAGAGTAAAAAAAGACTGCATGGTAGTCGTAGTGTCCACTACGAAACGTTTTTCTCCCAAACTTGTTTCGTAGGGGACCGTTTCGTAGGGGACGTATTCACATGTTTTATTTTTTTTCTCACAACCCCTATATTGCAATAGTAACAAGACTGACTGTATTCATCAAAGCGTTATCAAGCTGTACACTGATATTTTTTTCATAATTTTAAAACCAGTTACTGAAGGAGATTTGACCCGTTTCGTAGTGGACATTTACAAAAATACGGTATCACTCTGGTCCATTTGATGTGCTCAATTTTTCTTACATACTGTTTAATTGCCGTTATAAAAGCATCACTTCTTTTGTAAGACCCTTATGTTTATATCTCTTGCAAACAAAAAATTACATTGATTTTATAAAACTGTTTATAAGCAAGTTTTAATGGCTTCGTTTCGTAGTGGACATTGTGTTAGGGACACACCTTCTAAAATAAAAAATCCTATGTTAAAAGCTGTTTATTAAAATATGTTGGCTCTAAACATACTGTTGAATTATTAAAGAACTTATATTAAGTAAAATTTATGTTTATTTCTTCATTTTTTTTACGATATTTTAGAGTATGAATGTTGAACAGGCGGTCTAGGGACATGCCATTTTGGTTGTTTTGGACCATTCAGGAATCAATATCGTATCAATCCCTCTAAAAAATTAACTGTTTCTTTGCTTTAAAATGTTATATCTAATTCAATGTACTGACTGCACAAAAAATTACTTGCAAAGATCAAACACATTTTTTTTAAAGTGGCTAGGACAAGAAAGTACGTTTTTATATGCGATAAATACCCTTTTTATAATGTCTACATTAATTTGATCATATTTTTTTTCTATGTCAATTCTGCTTAATAACTTAAATACATCAGGCATTAACTCATTTTTACATTTTGTCGTTTGCGATTTTTTGTGGTGTAATAATATCAACATGATCAATATTGACACTTATGATTCGTCACTAGCAGATTGAAAAAAACGTTTATCTTAAAATAATTAAGCGTATATTGTATAGACGATAAAACAAATATTCGTTCTTTTCAGTTGAAGGATACTGGATCGGTGGTTATAATTTCAACCAAGATCAAGACATAGGAATGGATAAGTAAACCTAATAAAGGTATGCCATTTACTGACATGGAATCAGGACAGCCAAATCACCCTCGGACCCAGTCATGCATGATGATATGGAGAGATTTTAATTTTCTTTGGGGTGATCATACATGTGACACCCTGCTTTCATACATTTGTGAATTTGAGCTACAATAACTGTTACCAGATCATACAAGTACTTTTAATCAGTATGTTACCAATGATGGAAGTGGTTATGTTTGCATAATCTTTTTTTGGAAAACTTAATATTTCATTGAACAAATATTATTGACTGTCTTGTAAGCAATTTACGTTTTAATTTTAATACATTCGTCCTTATCACCTTGATCTGTTCCCTTATAGCTTATAATTGTTTTTGCGAGTTACTGCTTATTATTTGAATAAATGTGTTCGTGCAACTTCAAACGTTCGATATGTTTAACTTCTTTATGTTTTTTTTTATTCATAACTGAGGTCTTTGTGATTCAATTTTAACACTTTTGGTTTACATTTTATTGGTTAAGAAAAAAACAAAACAATCTTTATGCATCCTCTTATTGTAACTAGAAGTTTTCCATTTATTGTGCGTTGTAAGTAAGTTTAAAAGAGCAACTTGACAATATAATTGTCTTGATAAATTATATTAGTTTAGAAGGAAACACTTATATTACTCGCGTAGTGGTATTAACCGTATATGGATTCTTAAAAATTCTAAAGAACTTCTGGATGATTTTTAATCTCGGTCTTTTTCTGCAATAAGTTCCAAACAAACTTTTGATTATTTTTATGTATACCACCATTCCCCATATGAAGTTATATTTTTTTTAAATACTTTGAACATGTTGAATGACAAAATTATTTCATATTTTTTCATGCGTGACGTTTACATTTTCTGACGTCAAACACGCAAAGCAATGAGTTTGGTTGTTAAATTTGATAGATCGTTTGTGTGCTTCTTTGTTTGTTTTGAGATTATGACACACTGATGACTAATTTTAGTATATAAACTTGATTAGATAGTCTAAATAGTGCAAAAGTTCAAGTAAAATTTGAAATGTTTACCCTATTATTTTTTTATTCGAATAAGACATGTTAGAAAAGAACTAATCATTGATTTGAAAAACTTGAAAACAGTCGTCAGTTTCTATCAAATTTCGATATTTTAGAACTCTGTTATTCTTAAAGCAGTATTTTTTGAAAGATCCGATGGCAAAGATGGCACATTTGTTTTTTTCGAACAGTTTGTCTAGTGACATCTTAATACAAATGCTTGGTTGTGCAAGAAGAGACATAATGTATTAAGGGAAAATACAAAATTTAAAAGAAGCAGCAAACATGCCAAAACCGTGGCGAACCAAAAGTGACAAAAAGAAAAACCAGTAAAAAAGACATTGCAAAAAAACTATATGTAGCAACACGAAATCTATAAAATACAGGCATATTTAAAGTGTTCGGTAAGAGTAACTTGATCATGCGTCACTAGTGTCACCCGTAGTGCTGCTCATGCTAAGTACACATTCAGTGATCAGTCTAATTCGATTTAGTTATGATCGACGAAAAAAGTGCAAATGTGTGATGACGTCAATTGGAACATTTCCGTAACCATATGTCGCACAGATATCACATAACAGTTACCTGTCTTCATAAACTGTACAACTATAGAAGACATGCTTTCGACTTTAAGAAAAGGAACCATTGAATTCACTGTAAACGTCAACCCTACCATTGAAATCATTATAGGAAACGTCTGCGCTGGAAAATCAACACATGGAGGGATAAACTTCATATGCAGGCGGTGCTGAAATAATTTTACACATACATAGGAAAGTGTATAGATCGTATGCTGATATCACATCGAAATTGTATAGAGATATTGTTTTCACATGTTTCACAAGGTCCATTTTTGTGTTTCCTTTTTTATATATCGGGTTTTGTTTTTTCTCGAACTGGTAAAATATTCAAGAATGTCATGGTAATCTCTGTTGATAGAAAACAACACAATATCTTTTAAGACTATAATACATTGCTATTAAAGGAATCATATCCATTTAAAGTATTTTGATTGCAATCCTTATACCCTGAATACAGCTTTTCAAAATGATAAAAGGAAACCAAATCAAAAGCTTATTGACTATTTTCCAAATAAAGGAGAACTGCATTTCCAACATCCGTTTAATGGTTCCTAATATCGATATCAGTATTTTTTTCTTGATGATACAATTTAGGGTTGTACTGTTTGGTTTATGCGTTAGTATCGTGTATATTCTATTGGATAATTGCAACCAATCAGACCAATGAACTTAGTCCACCCGTCACATATTTGTTAACTATGAGGTTATATACGAAACCCTATTCAAGATTTTTTTGTTTATTAAAAGACAACAGTTCAATCTGCATCTCACAAGATACATTGATGTTTGATTGGATTGAAATATAATGAGTTGTTTAAATAACATTTTAGTATATAAACTTGATTAAATAGACTTAATAGTGTAAACGATCATGTAAAATCATCAGGGTTGTCAAAGTATTACCCGCCCGGGAAAACCCAGGCGGGAATTCCCGGGTTTTCCCGGGCTGGGCAATACTCCCAGAAATGGGTAATACTGGGTAATACTGGGCAATAAGACTTTTTAAGCTTATTCTAACACAAAATAGTAAAGTCTTGTTGTAGTTTCAAAGTATTATAGCTAAATATATACATTTTATACAGATAACCATTGAGAGTCATGTTTCTAGAAGATTGAAAATTCAATTTCATTCTTTTCTCCACTACTTCTATGTTACTTTAGGCAGAATACAAAATCTGAATATTTTAGGATTATTAATACCTTGTTAATTTCCATGTATTGTTTCAACTATCCAAACTTTAAAAAAAAATGCATTTTATAGCAGTGTTTATGTGAATTATAAATTTAAATGTCTTTGCAATCATATTGCTATTAAAATAAACGCCCTACAGGGTCAAGTCATTAATCATTATAGAAATGAAAAGGCTGAATATTGTTATATAAACATATCAATGTCCTAATCTGAATAATTACTTATAATTAGTGATGTACATATAAATTACGCAAAGTAATTTTTCTTACACTTTCTTGTTATTTATGTAAGATATATACATTTGGAAAATGAATTCTTTTAATACTTATATGTTAACAGTTTGACCAATCTAGACGAGAGGGTGATTTAATAGACTTTCAGAAGAGAATAATTGATAAAGGCCTTTTCCATTAATATTTGTGTAATGTGTGCCTACATGTTTACTTGTCTCATAGTTGCAAGAATGCATTTTATAGCAGTGTTTATGTGAATTATAAATTTAAATGTCTATGCAATCATATTGCTATTAAAATAAACGCCCTACAGGGTCAAGTCATTAATCATTATAGAAATGAAAAGGCTGAATATTGTTATATAAACATATCAATGTCCTAATCTGAATAATTACTTATAATTAGTGATGTACATATAAATTACGCAAAGTAATTTTTCTTACACTTTCTTGTTAATTATGTAAAATATATACATTTGGAAAATGAATTCTTTTAATACTTATATGTTAACAGTTTGACCAATCTAGACGAGAGGGTGATTTAATAGACTTTCAGAAGAGAATAATTGATAAAGGCCTTTTCCATTAATATTTGTGTAATGTGTGCCTACATGTTTACTTGTCTCATAGTTGCAAGAATAGTACTTTTTCAAATGTATATACACTTATATTATTACTCTCAAACAAGTAAACTAGTTTATAAATCAAAATGTGTTTATATAGGATGAAAAAGGGGAACATTCAGAAGTAAACTAAATTTGCTTTATTTCACAGATTTTAAAGAAATTAACTCAAATAAGAAGTTTTATAAATATTTGATGAAGATTGATAGAATCCTGGGCCTTAAATATGATGGCTTACATAAATTCACAGTTTACAGTATGCATAGTTTACTTAAAATCCTGGATACAAAATTACATCATAATATTTGCATATTTGTAAGTTAAATTGTTAAGAAGTGCTTATATTACTCTTCGCAGTCATTGAAACTCATAGATCCTTCCTGAATATTATTTATGGGGTATTTGTGTCCTTTCGATAACACAAAAGTAAGCCGCAACACCTAAATCTGCATTTTTGTCACCACGGCATAATAAATACAAGCTAGAAATACAAAAATATCTCAAGAAAACTTACAATAGTGTGTTCTATCCTGAATATGTACTAAATATTCCAAATTGCTAGAAACAGCAGAATGATTTAGGAAATTTGAGGCCCCAGGGGCAAAAAACATAGAAAATTGCCTACCCCCATGGTCATAAAACAAATAATTTAACTTGTAAATGCTATGATTGTATGATTTTAAAGTTCTTGATATAGAAAACAATAACTTTGCATGCAAAAATCAGATGATAGCAGTCATCTATACAACATTTTAAGTGAATTTATATCTCAGACTGGTATCTGCATGCATACAACTATTGCAAATATGGCTTTGTTTGAACACTTCTATTATATATAGTAGCTAAATTGTGTCAGATATATGGTTACAGATGATACTGTTGTGACAAGAATTCTAAATTGACCATTTGAGGCAGAAAATGTGTTCTTTAATTGACAAATAGGCATACAGTAAGATGTGGACTGGAGATAGAGGTTGGATTGGATACTTTATATAATCTTGACTGTTGTAATGATTGATTGCTAAACATTACATTTCTGATATTCTGATATGCTTTCAATATGTTATCAAAACAGTTTTTAACAGGTTCTAGGCATTTTTTATAAGAAAATATGCAAATAGGGTAAGCTGGCAATAATTAAAGTCTTGTTTTCAAATTCTTTAAAAACTTGAAACAGGGGAGGGGGTATAAAATGTATAGTAAAGAAAAACTTAGAGTATACACGGTGATTTCTTTAAGACTTTAATTCTGATAAATGAGTATTAATGTGAGAAAAATTGATTTTAGAGAGTTTTCTATTTGAATAAATGTCTGTATATGTTGCACTTTGTAAATACAGCTGTTTCTCAAAACACGCCTCTTTTGGGGAGTAATAGAATATTCATAGAAAATTAATTTTGTTTACATACTGGTTCCCAGTTATGCTCTCTGTGTTCCATATCGCAGAGACATAACTTTGGAATGTTACCAGTAAATAAACACGTGCATATTGTTTACATTGAAATCTGTGGTAACCTTTCATTCGAGGTAGGGGTAGTTAAGAAAATTAGTGTAAGTTTAAACTCTGAGAAGTTCAGGGCATATAAACGTTAAAAATATGCCGCACAGCCCTATATTTTGACCTTTGAAAAAAATTGTGGTGCATATGAACTTTCAATTCTAGGATAAGATTTTTTTCAAAACTTCATAATAAAAGTGGTACAGTTTTAGCCGTGAAAGGAGTTCCTATGGGAAATTATTTACAGAAATGCAACCTATAAACATCTTAAATGTCTTGGAATTGAGTTTGATCACTGAATCTGCTTTAAAATTCAGGCCAGTATTTTGTATTACCCAGTATTGCCCAGAATATCCCATTAAAACCCAGTAAAACCCGGGTTTTCCCAGTATTTCCCACTGGGCTGGGCAATACTCATAAAACCCGGGTTTTTGACAACCCTGAAAATCAGTATGACAATTCGTTGTTTTCTGTTTGATGCAACTGTGAATGTCATTACAGTATGCCTGTTATACGCCGTAAACATAAATGCTAAGGATGTCGAATCGTTTCAAACGAAGGGAAGCGCAAGAGCTATAAGGAGCGTAGATACCTCAGATTTTGACTCGAGGTCCCTTCTTGTATGTGCGCAGAAATGTTTATCAAATCGGAAGTGCTGTGTTGCAAGCTTTTCTAAGAGAACATCAACATGTCGTTTAGATACTTCAGAGAAGTGTTGCATTGATACTGAAACCAAAGACGGATGGAGGACTTTTCGACGTAATAACTATTGTAAGTTGAAATCATTGCCTTTTTTTCTTCATTTTGTTATATAAATAAGGCCGTTAGTTTTCTCGTTTGAAATTAATGTTTTACATTGTCATATCGGGGCCTTTTATAGTTGACTATGCGGTATGGGCTTTGCATTGTTGAAGGTTGTGCGATGACCTATACTTGTTAATGTCTGTGTCATTTTGGTCTCTTGTGGACAGTTGTCTCATTGGCAATCATACCACATCTTCTTTTTTATATTGATAATGATAATGTCAATTCAATCAAACCAATGGTGGTCTGAATTGTAAGATCATAATCATTTATATAGTTATATTTTGACTAATGGTATTCATAAAAATAATTGTAATAACCTTTGGAATTAACTTTGTCATTTCAAATGCCATTGATAATTTCAACTTGTATGCAATTCAAGGTCTGTTGATAAAAAAACTGAAAGAGTAAACCATTAGATGTGAAAATACGGTCTTCAACAAGGAGCTCTGGCTAACATTGAACAGCAAGATTTAAAGGGGCCCCAAAAATGACTAGTATAAAACAACTCAAGCGGGAAAACCAACGGTCTAACCTATATATAAAAAAAACGAGAAACCCTACCAACGAAGGACAACCACTAAACATGAGGTTCCTGACTAACGAGAGTGCAAACGAATGCAGCGAGTTTAAACGTTTTAAAATATACCAACCTTCACCCTTACCTGGTACAATAGTGTAAAATCACAACATAGAAAGACACAATATAAAATATCATTTAGACGAATTAAAGAAATCATTTTTTTTTTCATTAATATGACGATTTGACTTAAAGATTAATATAAATCGATTATACCAATGCAAGACGTGTTTATAACATTTCTTCGCTTGAGACATTTATATATTAAAATTAAAAACATCTCTCTTGTAAGTCTATAACTGTTACTAAGCTTGTATGAATAAGTCGTTTCATCATCTTAAACTGTGTGTTTTAAATGGAAATTGATGATGTCTTGATGATCAGCATGCATGACAAATTTACAAGAGATAAAAAGTAAGATAACAAATATACCAAACATTGAAAACGGAAAACTACTCATCAAATTACGAAATCGAAAGCTTAAAACGCATAACGCAAACAGACAATATTTTTCAAATACCAGATTTATTACAGGTATTTCCTGATGTAGACAATTGTGGATAATACTTGGTTTTATAGCCAGCTCTCGTAATATAAGAAACGAACCAAATATAGAAAATGTGAAAAATAGGAATATAGCAATCAATTTTGTGTTCTTCTAGTTTTATACTAAAAAAAACTAACAAATATGTTAAAAAAAATACTGCTCGACAAAGCACGTAAGTAAAGATAAAAGACAAGAAAACGAAAATTGATCAAAACACAATAACACAATAACGGGATGCATAAGAACCAAACACACGTTATTTTTGTCTAAATTGTAAATCGACATATGTGTGTTTACAGTTCCAATAACCTGTACAGGAAGTATAACATTTGGCACGTCAACGTATTCTATTATCCCAAATTATGAAGAAAGGGATAATGCGAAAGTAAGTTAACCATTTTATTTGTCTAAAACATTCATAGGTCGTTACTATTTAAAAAAAAAGATAAACTGAATATTCGAAATGAAGGATATTTACAAATCAGTTTAAATGTATAGACTAAGTATTAAACAGGTCGAGAATTCTAGATTTTCTGACGTAAGAATATATTTGCATAGTAATTTCCAAAACACAAGGCCAATATGGCCTTGAAAAACTGACCAATCGACTCAATGAACTACAATGCATTGTGGGCTACTACGAGTAAACTACTACTTAAAACACGTGGAATTAGTGGGAAAACAGTCAATTAATATATTGTCTGGGACTCTCATTACCAAAGTTTTTATTCTGCAAATATATTTAATGTAAAATATATAACGTAATCTTCAATTTGCATGCTCAGATTAAACAAATATTGTTTATTGGCTTCACGATTCGACTTTCTTTTTCGCCTTGCAAAAGTAGTTGAACCGGTTTTGTGCATTGTTATGAATTGAACCTGCATTAATTTCACGACATGACACAGTGAAATATCCAATGAAGTGACCACTGTCCAGTAAGAAAATCAGTTGAGCTCTTTTAAACCTGTATAATGGCATTGCAAAATCATTTCTGCCTAGAAAAACACGAAACTTTAATTGAAACACTTCTTTCTGTACTGAATATGTATTTTTTTTTTTATCAAGAGCTGAACTAATAGTAAGAACATCATAATATTCAGTATGCTAAAAAGAAGTGTTATGAAAGCGGCAGGGGCGGGTCCAGCCATTTTAAAAAGGGGAGTCCTAACCCTGGACAAAAGGGGAGGGGGTTCCAACTACTTGTCCCCATTCAAATGCATTGATCGTCCAAAAAAGGGGGTCCATCCCCGGAACCCCCGCCCCCTGGATCCGCCACTGAGCGGGTACGGTATATAGCTCAATACATTTTTTATAGTTTCATCCATCGATAATATCCGTTTGTTGCTAATTTTATCACAAAATATACCTCAGAGGTTTTTTATCGTGCGGCTGCTGTCCTGTTGACATATGTAAAATATCTCCAATATTAAAAGTCTCTGGATCATAGTGGGTGCAATATTACCTTTTTTTTTCTTTCTAAAACGTGCTTTATATATAGAAATACGAAGATGAGGTATGAATGCCAAATGAGACATCTTTCCAACAAAGACATACTTTAGTAAAGTAAGCAGTCATAGGTCCAATGCTGAAAAGTAAGCTATTAATGACCCAAAAATTACTTGTGTAAAACAATCCAAACAAAAAAAACCAAGAAAAAACCGGCCCAATTAAATATATAAAAGGACAAGAAATCTATCCCATCAAAAAAAAAATATTGTATAGGAGCCTGTATTTCAGTGGTTGTCGTTGAGTTATGTGTTACATATTTTTTTTTTCGTTCAGTTTCTTTTTATATAATTAAGGCCGTTAGTTTTCTCGTTTGAATTGTTTTACATTGTCATATCGGGGACTTTTATAGCTGACTATGCGGTATGGGCTTTGCTCATTGTTGAAGGCCGTACGGTGATCTATAAATGTTAATTTCTGTGTCATTTTGGTCTCTTGTGGACAGCTGTCTCATTGGCAATCATACCACATCTTCTTTTTTATTATAGATCCAACGCTGCAATTTTCACAAAACATATCAAATTTTCCATCTTGTCGCACATACATATGGATAAAATCATTACAGCTTATTTCCTAATGCATGTGGAGCAAAACTTTGGTTAGCTTGCTTGCTTTTTTGTATATTGTACAAAATATTAAATATACAAGTTAAACTATGCCTATATATATATTGTTTAAAGATGTCAATCTTATTTTCAAAGCTTGTATAAACAACTATACAAACAAAGCAAGCAAGCAAACCAAAGTTTTACTTTGCAGGTTTAAGAAATCAGCTATAATGATTTTATTCAGTTTGGCAAATGTCCGAGCCCGTTAAAAACGAACACACTGAAACTACAGTTGCTGACTTCACTACCTTCAAAAAAGGGGAACAGTTTGGAAGTCCCATATACTGAAATGTGACCAACAAAAAGACTTATAAATTTTGTTAACACTGCCATGTATGTTAATATTTCTTCGCCTTTTTTACGAACACAAAATTCAAGGATTTGCCTTTAATTATCTATACGAACATTGCTGTACTCTTGAATATCAGCACCGGCTGTTATCAACGGCTTACTTTACACCAGTAAGTTGGTCTCATGGGTAAATGTGTTTTTTCGGTGTTGTTTCGTTGCTTCTGGTGGACAAATACATGAAATCTCTGTGCCATCATCAAACATGTTAATGACTATATATCAGGTAATTCAAACCCTTTTTTCTTCGCATAGAAACAACTCTTCATTAATCTGAGCATGGAAGTAATACTTTATATCACGAACTATAAATGAGGATACACAAAATAAAAATCTAAGCGAAATTGTGAATCCCGCATTGCACGAAAAAATGTGTTGTATTTCAGTAAATAACACGTGTTGTTAGTTGATTGTAAACACGTAGTAGTCCATCATGCATTGTGACTCATTTAGTTGATTGGTCAAAAACCTAGGTAAAAATAAATTGCGTCACATGTAAATAAACAATTACATGTGCGAGAACATAAGTATGCTAATTTATGCATTTCCATATAAGGTAGTGGTCCCGACCTGTTAAAATTGACATGTCATTTGTATTTATATACTCTACTATTTACACATCAATTAAGTATATTTTTGTTGTCTGAGGGGTCAGAATTGACACATTCATAAATGTTTTTAAAAGTGTTAATCACTACTTCCATTTTTTAACAAACAATAGGTGAGCTTGAGTACTAAAATTTTACTGTCCTAATTGCAATATCAAAAACGTTATAAGTTGTTTATTGTCATTTTGTATATAACTGTTTAAAAAATATTAATTCTTGGTGTAATTAGAAAGCACAAAATATTGATGGACATTTTTTTTTATTCAGATTATCAAAAAATTAAATCTGGTTTTGAATTTCATTTTTGATTAAGGTAGACCATAAGTAAATGTTTTTTGAGACAGAATTTTCTTATCATTTTTTTCAAGGTATATTCTTGTATCATAAGAGATTAGTCTCAAAATGAATCATTGGAAAGGTAAATTCCTTCAGTAAACCATTAACAAAATGAAACACTTTTACAAAACTTGTTATAAAGATGATACAATTTGTCACATTAAAAACTGTAACTCATTGTTGAACTGTACGGTGACCTATAGTTGGTGGTAAATTTCAGTGTCATTTGGTCTCTTGTGCAGAGTTGTCTTATAATGAATCATATCGCCTCTGCTAAGTTACACATAATAGATTTGTTGTGATTCACGTATGGTTAATTTTTGTGTTATCGTTTTTCGAAGCAAAATTAGATTGAGGATGAACCACGTGTTCCCAGAAATTGTTTACAGTATTTCTAAAATGTTCAAGCAATTTGGTACTCATGTATTGAAGTGTAGGATATGACCAAGATATGTAGACTTATGATATATAAGAAAACAAGGCTTTATGCATGTTATGTGAGTTGACACAAAATGTGAGAATGCCGACAAAAAATAATGGTTTAGCAAAAGAGGTGATGAAAAAAGAAATTGACCCGGCGGAAACCCTGTTTTTATCAGAATGCGTCCAGCAGCAACATATATCACTAACATTCGATTGGATAGAAATTATTGAGTTTTTTTAAGAATATTCTTAGTATATAATCTTGATTAAGTAGACTCTCTAGTGTAAAAATACCAGTAAGATTTGAAATTTTTACCTTTTTATGTTTTATTCGAAATATAATCGAAAGCTTATAAATGAATTCAAAAACTTTAAAACAATCGTCAGTTTCTAACGAATACCGATATTTTGGAACTCTATCATTCACAAAGCTGTATTTTTTTGGAAGAACATTTGGCAAAGAAAGCACACTTGCATTTTTGAGACCAGCATAAACAGTTAGCTTATTCAAAATGCTCTGGTTGTGCAACTAGAGGCAAAATGTACTAAGAGAAGATTCATAATTTATTAGCAAAACTGACGAAGCCGTGGCAATAAAAAAAAACCAAAAACGCAAGAAGAAGACAGACCTGTAAAAAAACACTTCAATATTCTAGATTTAGCATACCGAAACCAATAACATACAGGGGCCATCATGTGTTCGGTGAGAGTAACCTGATCATCCTCCACTAGTGTCACCCATTGTGTTGCTCATGTTAAATAACAATTCGGTGATACGTCTCATTTTGTTACGATCGAGGAAAAAAGGAGAAATTTGTGGTTGCGACAATTGTTAATTTCCGGAGCCATATGTGACACAGATATCACATACTAGTCCAGTCGATTTGTGCAGATTTTTGACAAAATTGCTCAGATTGTGGTAAAAGCATGAAATTTGGCACAGTAGTAGTATATGTTATGGACAACATTTTAAGCTATGGACCCAATCTGAAAATCGAAATTGGCGGAAGATGCGACCATTTTAAAATGGCGGCCGTTTGATCTTAAAAGATTAATAATAGAAAATCATGAAAATGATATTAGAGAAGATATTGGCATGAAATCTGGTTGATAGAATAACAGTGCTGAATCCAATTGTCTTGTAGAACAAAAGTTTTGGAAATATTACCCATATTGAATGGCGGTCATCTTGAAAAATCTTCTTTTTTTTTAGCCAAAATATGTAGTCATTATCGATAATATAAAAAAAAAATGCATTGTGGAAGATATATACAAATGTATTTGTTTGAGCTATATAAACAGGACAAAGGCTAGCATATCCTCCTCCTCCGAGTTATTCTTCTGTTTTGTAGCAGGTGCAAAAGCATTAAAACGCGGACACGAAGAGGATCATAAAATTAACTTTTACTCTGAAAGCAATATTCGTGCAACCGCTTGTTCAACATAGAATAACAGGAGAAATTTATTATTTACGTAGAAATAAAGCAATAAAATATTTGGATACCTGTCGTTTATAATAGTTGGCTGATTACTTGATAATTCGTTTTGTTGATATTGTTCATTTGAAACAACTTTCAAAAACCTTGATTGCAGACATAATGAATTTTATATCGTACAAGTAATGTTATAAGAACATCAACTGCTCAAATGTTCTCAATTGACGTTAAAAATATCTAACAATAAATGAAATGTACATGTACATGTTTTGTCAAATCATACTCTGTTTATCATATACTATCCCATTGTCCTCCACATTAACATAGAGTAGTACAACTTAATACTGCCTTTACACATTTGCATTTCCTTAGTAACCGTGTTCACTTTGACTTATAAGTTAAGCGCTTGCTGCAGGAAATTGTTATATAGTCATATGGTATATTCATCACAATTAACAAGGAATGTCATCTGAGGACTTCATATCGATATTGATTTTTTGGTAGCCATCTTGAATGATGGCAATTTCGAAAACATTAATTTCCAATATATCATTATTCGCTAATCTGACTATTTCACTGTTTGCATTCATATTTTTTTTACTAATTTATATTGGATATTCACAAAGAGGTCAGATAAGGCATGCACATGCTTACAAAATTAAGATATCAGTATCAAAATTTCTGTAACTTACACGTTTGCCTAAGTAACTTTTTAAAACAGAAATTACGTAATATATAATTTTTTTTTGGGAAAAGATCTAAATTGTAGATTTCGAAAACATTGGAACTAGATATAAGAAAAACATAATGGGCAATTAGACTGGAAGGAATGTGTGAAACGACAAGAGAGGACATGTAAGGGTTAGCAATGCCAAGCAGATACAAACAGAACAGTCATAGACATTTGAGCTGGCAAACACTCTTTTGATGCAAGCATACGAAGATGGTGGGTCTTGAATTGGTTTTCCTTTCGGTCAATTCGAAACAGTTGAATGAGGGCTATGGAACTGCAGAAGCACTCCAGAATCACAAGGCAAAATGGCACAAATTATGACAAACAAATTTTCAGACCTCAAAATATTTCATCAGCAAAAGGGAAAACATACTTCTGATGTTGAAGATAAGTTGTCAATTGAAAGGAAACAATAAGTAACCAGACACTGTAAAGTGGAACTGGATCAAAAAGAACAATGACTGCAATGTATTTTTTCTGTGGTGATGTATCTGAAGATCTCCATGATGCATCGACATTTTCAAATCGACAAAAATAGGGCATGACTGTGCACTTGTACTACAAGACATATTCTCTTAGCCAAAGTAAGAGCTGGAGATCACTAGTATCATGCTTGATGATTAATGAACCTGACAACATAGCAAATAGGCAGAATAAAAGACACAGAAAGAAAGCCAGGAATCTTTTATCCTTGGAGTTGTGCTTTCCTAAATAATGAAATACATTGATGGCACACGGTCTGGAAGAAGTATTTTACCAATCTCCAAGCTTGCAGATCACGCTAAATTGTATAGTAAACGCCTGGAAGATCTTGGAGTTATCATGGAAGGAAGAACTGATACAATGCAGTTAACAAAATTGGAATGTAGCTGCCATAGGATATCTATAAGCATACAAGCAAGATAAAGTAGTGCTCTTGATTTTCAACAAATGTAATCGTGAAGCTCTGAAACAGACCTAATAATAAAAGGGTAAAAATGAAGGCATCACCATAGCCATAGCAGGCAAAATACATATGCTTGATACTAAGAATAACTTTACAGGGACATTCAATAACAGCTGTTGACACGAATCAGTTCAACAGACATAAGTTTCCGTAGTAAGAATGATACAGGATGGCCAAACATCAAGACACAGTCCAGAAATATCGTTGAGTGGCAGACAAGACTTACCATTTCTCGGCTATAATAGTTCAATTGTGCAACTCGTCATTGGATACAACTGCAACTTATCAGTCCTCAGATAGAGAGTTATATGTCTCTAGTTACTTTGACTATGAAGAGGCCTTCATCATCACGACTAAAAGACATGGCCTGTTTCAGAACTTCCCCAACATCTTCGTTGAGAATCCGGAGAAAGACCCAACCTTACATGTGCGCTTGTATATCATCTATGGCAGATGGTATTCAATTTTTCAGAAGTGTTGTATTAATCATTCCTTCCATGGCAACTCATATTTACTAAGAATGTTTACTGTACAATTTACCAATATCATCAATTTCAAATATTAAAACAATATCTGTTCCAGTGTGTGAGCCGTCACTGTTTTCTATCAATCTGGCGAGCCCCATTCCATGGATAACAGATTCTTGACTTTTTTTCTGTGTATCGAATTCTGTCTAATGGCTCTGTCGTGCAGTTTTAACAAACATTTAGCAGGATATCTGCTCCTGAAATATTAATCTCCAACACTGAGTCTTGCTAAAAGAACAATGGTTAGTAGTTCAAGTGACAGTCACATACTCTATTGTCGATCATAATTGTCGAGGCTTCATGATGATAGTCAGATACCTCATCACAATGAAAGAAAAAAATTCCTGCAATCATATTGTTCTTGTTAATTCTTCACAACTGTGGCTGGTTATTTTGCTGGTATTTTCAATCCGTGACTCATCTTAGACTTTTTTCGTTTTTCCTGACAAAATATGTTTTGCTCTTAAGATTTGCTTTGACAGGTTGAGTACCTTTTGCCTTGTGGTTCTCCCATTACAGGGCCTTCATCAACTTGGAACAGTTGTATGCTTACGAAAAATGACGGATTACCAGCTCAAAGGTCTATGTCTGCTCTTTTTGTATTTGATTGGCATTGTAAATCCTCATGTGTCCTCTCTCTGCGTTACGAAATTCTTTCCAGTCTATTTATTATTTTTTCAGCTCCATTGACTTGATACCTACGTATTATTCCTTTTCAACATACAGTGGTCATAACTTATATTGTATATACGCATTTTTTGGTGGTAAAAAAGTAACTAAGCCCTACATGCTAAACTGCAATTAAAAGAATTTACACATATTTTTAAATACATTTGTTTGTTAACATATGCATGCCTTATTTGAGCACTTGGTGAATATATCCTATATGAATAGCAACAGTCAAATAAATAAATGATAAGAAAAACTAGTTGTAAATGCATATAAAACTTAGTATTAATTCAAAAAACAATTTAGGATAGCAAATAATGATATATTTGAAATTTACGTTTCCAAAATGGCCACCATTCATTCAAGATGGCCACCTAATACTTCAATATCCCTCAGTTGATATTCTTTGTCATAAGATATACGAAAGTTTATCAAAATTGGTAAAGTAATATATTTTTCATATTTTTTTTAATAATTTTTATTAATTTTTTGGACATGATTTCAAAATGGCCGCCCAGAGCCGCCATTTTGATTTTCTGAATTGGGTCCATAGCTATAAATGTTAGTTATGACCTCAACTAACACTCTGCAAAATTTCATGCTTTTACCACAATCTGAGCAATTGTGTCACAAATCGACTGGACTATACCAGTAAATAATTATCAAAGGTACCAGGATTATAATTTATTACGCAAGACGCTAGTTTCGTCTACATAAGACTCATCAGTGACGCTTAAATCAACCTGTTCTGATGGACTCCGTACAACCACCGAAGAGAACAAAATGAGGAATACACTCCATATACAGTCATTGTTGAAATGTTGCTACATAGACACAGCAAAGTGTATAGATCATATGCTAAAATCACATCGAAATTGAATAGAAATATCATTGTCAAAACGTCCGTTTTTTTATTTCCGTTTCTATATTCTTATTTGTTTGATCTTTATTTAAAAAGTTAATATTTTCAATAATGTCATGGTTATCTCCGTTGATATAACACAACAAATATATTCAAGACTGTAATGCATTAAAAATTAATGAACTATTATATTGTATTTGACGTGTTTCGATTGTAAAACTTATGTCCTGAATACAGCTTTTCAAAATGTTCAAAGGAAACCAAAACGTGAGCTTCTTGATTTCCTTTAACCAATGGAGGTTACATCGACTTTAACACAATTGGTTCCTATGATTATTGTAAGCGGCAACGCTGTCATACAGATCATTATAGGAAAATCATGCGCTGGAATATCAACAAATGGAGAAATAAACTTAATATGAAGGTGGTGCTAACATGTTGTTACACAGACACAGGAAAGTGTATAGATCGTATGCTGAAGTCACACTGAAATTGAATAGAAATATTTGTTTCACAACTTTCGTTTTTCTGTTTCCTTTTCTATATATATGGTTTTGTTCATTCCCGAACGACAACACAAAGTCTTTCATGAATATAATGCATTGATATTTAAGGAATTACATTCATTTCAAGTGTGTCGATTGCTTAGTATTTGTAATTTAAGGTTCTTACAATATTTTATATTTCTGAACACTATACCAAAACATAATGCAAACTATTTGAGCGCTGCATGGCAAACCATTGTTTAGTGTTCAAAAGAAACGTTTCACTACTGTACTTATATAGTGAAAAGAGTATTCCTTGAACTTGTGTCAGTTATATGAAGTGGTGGGTATTTGTATTCTATATATTAGGCAAATTGTATCACTATTTATACATTTTATATTTCAAAACTTTATATACTATAAGTTGTTAATTGTGATTGATTGTTGGTTGTTTAAACTCCAGGGGCAAATATTTCATGCATGTTCAGGACGAATTGTGGGTTCATTACATGGAACCCACCAGTATAGTTTTCATGTGGTGCAATATTCAAAAGTAACTTAAATTTAATTAACATGAATTTTGATCAAATCGAAACATAACGGGAGCTAGACGCATGGATCACCGGGACCTATCAGTTCTTTTCTCTGTTCTCAATGTGTGTTTTTTCTCGATTTATTTTGTACTTTTATATAATTTACGATAACTGTATAAACACAAAACATTTATTAAGTACTATGTAGAAATTCAAACGTACTTTTGAATGAAGGATGCAAATCCAGGCTTTATATAAAAAGGATCATTAAATAGCCACACAATTAAAAGAATAAGAAAAATGTAAGTGTTGGAATAACATATACAATATATATGTGCATTGAAAACAAAAAGAGAGACACACCAATCTATTATCCTTGTGTGTAGTGGAATGTAGGAAAAAAATCACAGGAAAAAAAGTCACAGAAAAAAATTACGGAAAAAAATCGCAGGAAAAAAGGTAAAAAGTCACAGGAAAAAAGTCACACTATAGATATTGTTTGAAATAGATATAGTCTGCACATGCATATATTTATAGAAGAAACATTCCCAAATGAATCTTTTATGAAAATGGTCATATAAAAAATATCCCAATTTATATTTTGTATGGAAATGAACATTTTTTAATTCAGGTTTATACTCTTTGGCTTTGTAGTTACCTTTTCATGTGCATTGCAACATACCTCAAGTTAAAATACATAATTTTACTTAAACATATATTGTGACGTTTTTTCGTTTACCGTGTAGCGAGTAAAAATGAACTGAATAGCATTTATTTTAAATAATGAAATCGCGTGTGATTATCTAAAAAACCTCACAGTGCAGTGTAGGTCCAAGACCACAATTAATGATCCCGCTTTTCGTTGTCCACGACTATAGTTCTCTTTAATTATAGTGTATTTTTTCTTTATTTTTTTTCTTTCCCTTTCTCATACATTTCTTAGTTTTTCTGGGGTGGAAATGAAAGAAGAGAGCTGAAATAAACTTTTGGATGTTTTATTTTTGACTGATTTTGATGTGGAAAGAGTGATTAGGCCAGGTGCAAAAAGGTGATATTTACAGTTTTCGGAACATCTCTTGACTTGTCCATAGGGGTATGGATGTGTATTGGCTAAATTTGTAAAATACAGATGTGCAATCTTTCTGAATGTTTGATATATTTATTTACTAGAACTGTACTTTACACACACACAAAATTTGACAAAAAGATTAGGTGCAATTTTTTTAATGAAACAAAATGTTGTAAAGAACTTATAGAGAATTTTTAAATTGTGGTCTGTGGCCAGTGTACTACTTTTGAAACAAAATATATCAAATTATAGAGCAGTCTAACTCAAAATGTGAACCATTTTATGTTGGGGGTTGGGGTCTACAATTTAGTTTGAAAGCTTCATTCATACAAGTGTTTTGCCGTTTTTATTTGGACTAAAACACTACTTTACCAGAAATGTCATCACCTAAATTTTCAAACATGCATACAACTTTTTATTTTGTTGCATGAAATATAAAAAAAGAAATTTTGAAGATTATAACCTGCATTATGCATGTACACTAACAACTACCAAAGGCTGATAAGTATGTCATCGAACCATTTGTCACCCACGAAATATTCACACTGCCGTTCAATATGGAAGCGAATATACGTACTTGTCATACTTATCTACAGATTAAACTGCTTTCCCCAAGGGTTTATTTCATACGGCATGGAGAGCTTTTATTTTGTACCAAATTGTAATTGTTACAAAGTCAGATATATTGTACCCATTCTTTATTCATCTGTACAAAAACAAACGTTGAGAAACGAGAACTAGAACTAGAAAACGAAGTCGACCAATGCACAAATAAGACTCATTTTTAAAGATTTTGTATTACATGCTTGATCAGGTCTTTATATTATCTTGAAATTCATTAAAATACTCACATTAAGTTTTTATGTTTTAGGGCTATGTATTTTCTTACGTATTTGACAAATCAGCGTTTTGCATTTGCGCCGATCTGCATTTCATTTGCGCCAATTTTTTCTTTCATTTGCGCCGATTTTTTTTTTCTTCATTTGCGCCGATTTTGTTAGAGGTAATTTATAGGTGAATAGATATAAGAAGATGTGGTGTGAGTCCTAATGAGAGAACTCTCCATCCAAGTCATGTTATTTTTCATTTATCATTATAGACCTCTTCCATTAGCATGATTAGCCACTTGTACAAATGTAATGCATTGTCAATCATAACATGTATATAACTGTTGTTCCCTGATCAACACGGGGAGATGGAATAATATATAATATACACCTCCAGACTTTTTACTTGACAGTATTCGTAGTTCTTTAATCTTTGTCTTTCGAACATCTGCCACATGATTATGCTCGATCTGTATTTTGACAATATAATCCGTAAGGCGTTGTGACTCTGGCTTTACACACTTTTATTGTACATTTGTTTGATATGTTGTTATGTTTCAGCACACTGACCTTCCGATATGTATGTTTCTAGAACAATATGAATCAAAGTTAACTTAAGGATCGAGCAAATATAATTTCGGAGCAAATGAAAAAATGAAATCGGCGCAAATGAAAGAATGACAATTTTCAAAATCGGCGCCAATGTCAAACGCCCTGCCAAATGTATTTGAATTTTTTTTTTGAAAATCGGTAAGACTCTATATTTATTTTCATTGTCTAAGCTAGGAACGTGGCCACAGTTTGAAAAATAAAATACAATAGTGTCTAAAATGACTGCCATACATAAATAGACTTCCAGTTGATTTGTGCTAATTGCCTAGAAGTAAATTATATGTCTGATTCTAAAAAAAAACTGTCCATGCCAGCTATTTAATTTTGTCAGTGTGTTTAAATTTATAGTTACATGTAGAAGATATGGACATTATGGTATGATTTACAATATGACAATGCCATCACAGACCAAAGGAATTAGAAGTAATCAAGTAAAGGTAAACAGCAAACAACCATGAGCAAACTAGAATGTACATGTATACAACTTTTGTTCATCTTTCTTAAGTTTCAAAAACATGTAAATCGCTCGGACTATGGTCATGGCAATTCGTTTCCTTTATGACCACCCTACGTCTATCTCCAGTAGTCCTGTATTATCAAACTCTAAATAAATCTTAATTTTAGGCCTTACAATGAAAATGTATGTCTCTTATCTTCAATAACTAAATGGCCAGCTTTCATATTAAAGATGTGGTATATGTTTGATTACCATTAATACAAATCTCCACCAGACATCAACTATCGTAGCAGTTACCAAATATGGGTGAACAGCTTTCAACAATGAGCATATATACAATGTAGCAAGCTATACATCCTTTTCGTCTTTGTTGAAACTATAGGTATGAATTTCTGTTGTGTATCAATGCAATCTTTTATGTAACGAGAAAACTAACGGCCAAATTTATGTACAAAAACATTAACGAAAAAATATTTGCCAAAAAGAAAAACATTTTCCGAAAAAAAAACAATCCATATAATAACGTTTTGTCCTTTAATTGTTTTTTGTGACTTTCTTACCTATATCGTCTAATTGTTATGTTAATCAAAACAGTGCAAGTTTATGTAATGCAAACATACAAAATTTAGCTGTGATGTATCATGTTAAAAAAATTATAATAATTTTCAATTATTTAAGATTAAATTATGCAAGGAAAAGTGTCTGTTTTCTATCACTATTATACACCTTTCTTTTTTACACAAAGTTGTCGATACATAAATTGGATACCTTGTTTTTCAATACCAGAATGTTATCAAATTGCTGAAAGATCTCCTATAGTACATGTACAAAGCAGGCAATCTGTTAGTATTGAAAGCCCTCTCCTAAATTATTCAATTTGTCGTTCTGCAATGTATAGGTGTAAGAAAGACGTACTCAATCAGGCTAACGCCCTTAATGTGTATATAATACATACTTTTGTATTTTATACAACTTTTCCAGATAGGTTGTTAAATTCGATTCCCTTACACTCTCACTAATGAACTTTGATTTCTGTTTGAATTCTTTTTTATGAATATTTTATTTTGCTACATGTATATATTGTTTATAATTAGTTTCAAAATCTGCGTCAACTAATCCTGCATCTTTAAAGGTCAAAGGTAACAACAATAGAAGTAGGTGAACTATACAGCAGACATACATGAAAAAAAGATGAGGTACATGTATGAGTGCCAAATGCGATATCTTTCCACTCAAGACACAAGTTGTTAAAGTAAGCAGTCATAATTTCAATGCTGAAAACTATAAAGGGACCTAAAATTACTAGTGTTAAGCAATTCAAACCAAAAAAATACAAAAAACAGTCTAATTTATATACAAAATGAGAAGAAAAAGTATCTAATAAATAAAAGAAATATATATATATATATATATGATAGGTTTTAGATCGAACGCTGCCATTTTCGCAACACATATCAGAGTTCACGTCCTTGTCGCACATACACTATAAATTGCCCCGCTTGATGATTATACGATGTTGTTTCCTATAGAGACATTAATAAATACATTCTTTTTCATCGATTTAAATTAATTTTTATATCATAAAACGGTACAATATCATAAAATCAATTTTGTGAAGAAGGTGAAATTTTAGTAACCCCAACAGAGATTTGACACACTCTGAATCTTTTCCCTTTTTATACAAACACAAAATTCAATGATCCCTTATTTTCTTAACTATCTTCATAAAAGTTGCTTCCCTCGTAAATATTAGCACCGATGGCTAGCTTTCAACTAGTATAAGTTTGTCTTAAAGGTATAATTGTGTTTTAACTGTCGTTTCGTTGCTGTCCTGAGGACGAATACCATCAATCTCATTGTCATCATCAATCATATTAATGGCTATACAGCGTGTAATTCGGGGATTTCGGAGTAAAATAGGAGCAGGATGAGTGACTGTGCAAAATAACGGCACGAAGACAATATTTTTGAAAAAAGTCAATATAATCTAATAAAAAATGCAAGATCGAAAAGAGGGAAACATAGAAAGGAAAGACAGAGATGATAATAAAAAAAACAGGACAAAAAGGGTTCCCCCTTCCCCTCTAAAAATGAAATGGTAGCTCCCTAAAGTAAATGCAACCAATACAGGGGCCGTGTCAACGAAGCTTTCCAAGGACGAAGACATGTCGAAGGATGGTCTGAGGATACGTCTTAGTCCTAAGTAAGGTTAACGAAAGTCTCCTAAAATAAAATATTTCCTAAATATTGTTTTAAAGTTGGGATATATATAGAGGTGTTTTAGGATAGTCCTAAAAATTTCGGTGTCCTTAAACGAATCTAAAACTACAATTATCATAGCATAAACTCAATGATAAATTTACTAATACAATATTAAACTATTATACTATTATTAGAATTAAACTACTTAATCATTTTTTTTTCAATATTTGTTAAAGATTCTGGTGTTCTACATTATTTTCAATTTGTAGACAAAGTTGATTCATAAAAAAGACCGTTTATAGAATTTAGATCGAGTTTTTGGAATAATAATAATCATATTAGAGAAACTTGTGTGACAGGTTTGGTTCTAGAACTTATTGGTGCGCATAAAAAATTCTTATATTGGTGCATGTAAAATTTTGTGTATGAACCCTATAAGCTGTGTTACTTTTGGAATAACGTTTAATGGAACTGTTTTTTTTTTCAATTTTTTGGGTGCAAATAGCGTTGAATTAAAAAAATATATATATTGGTATCATTGCGTTCTTATTCTTATTTATATAATCGTGTGTGTGGTTTTGATCTATTTTCTTGTCTTTGAGATTCATTCAAATAATTAACACTTTTTGACCAATAAGAGGCTGTGTATGATTACTATAACGATTCAATCAAAATTTCAGTTAGTGAGATTTATTCCCCTATTTAAACTAGTTCTTGTCCAGTAATACTTTTCATGAATTAAGATTTAGTTTTGTAAATGGAACCCATTCTTAACTGTATAAGCCGTACTTACCAAAATATGCTTTTCAAATAATCAAATCTGATATAGTTATGGACGACATCAAAAGTTAAAAACTTAATTCGCATAGTTTTTTAACCGACACCCATATCCTACCTTCTTAACTTAAATTGGATTAAAATGATTGACCTATACGGATATATGTAAACTCGATTTTGGATAAACAAAACTTCAACACCCACCTCAAAACTATTTGAATTAATTGTTGTATCCTACATCGATCTTTTGATGTCGTCCCTTAGTGTTCCTTTTTATTTTTATCGTTCTTCTCTAGTAATTTCATTCTTGAGTAATACGAATGCTTTAACAAAGCTTTAACAAATGCGCATTTAGTAAGATTTATTTTCTCATTAAAGTTGTTCTTGTCTAGCTGAAATTCGAAATTCCAATGTGAAAAAATTTTTGAAAAATTAATTTGTCTCCGTTTTCTGAAAATTATCATATTTGGGTATTATTTCTAAATAATGTGTAAGTAAACGAAATCCCTTCAAACCACGACTAAGTCTTCGTGCACAGAGTTTGAAGTGCAAAAAACACCAGAAACTGGCTCTTAAACCAAACCAAATGAATAGACCAAGGACAGCACGTACACAGCCAATATATTAGACTTAGCAAATCATATAAAGAAATACTGATCTGTCTTATTAAGGTTAAATTCTAAATATTGTCATTGAAAATATTGTACAAGTTCATAGTTTTAATAAATTCGTTATTTATATTAATCAGGTGAAAATCTTGAATAAATTTTGAACATCAAGAAAATGGTTATATCGAATATCGTCATAAAGTGTGCATTCCATAAGAAAATATTTTTCCTCTCTACACTGAAACTTTCACAAAACTTAATAACATCATGTTATTCATTTTAAACGTGACACAGTACTAACAACACAATTCATAAACAACGATAAAGATAATCCGATCAATTTTGTGGATTCAAGGACTTTCTTTGTCGATTGGATAATTCACGGCTCAGTAATTGTGTAATCAGTGACACGTGTCCTCATTATTTCATAAGAATTAACATATATATATATAAGTTCCATTTCAAATTCTACCAAAATTAACTCTTAAATAAGCAGCGTGTAACGAATATATTCATTAATCCCGTGTGCAAATACGATGACTATAAAGGGTCCTGAGTGCACTCAAAGGGTCCTGAGCGGTGTTTAGACGTATCCCAAATAAAAAATTGAATTTGGTTTTTTTTCAAAATTAGCGAACATGCAATGCACTGCCACTTCGGAGTCCTCCAAAAAGGTAAAATTCCCCTGTATCGGTATGTCTGGTGTATGTAATTCATTATGTATATCACACGTTCCATCTACAATATACGGAAATGACACGGCCGGGAATTGTAAAGCTATTGAGGAACTTTTAATGTCAAATTCATATCCCTCTGCGAAGAAATTAACGGTTTGTGAAAACATTGTGTGTACACTGACTTAGCAAAGTGTTTTGGTCTTTCACGCTGTCTAGTCTGAGAATGAAAGGTTGAGCAAGTTTTGTAGGTTATAAATAAAAAAAGAGAAGACCGTCAAAGATTTTCAGAGAACGGAAAATGAACTGTGCAAACGTGTCTCTAACGAAAAAAAATGTAGAACTGATTATTTTATCATTCGAACTTGTGTAAATAATAGGCTCTTTCATATAATTGTTTTTATTTATTGTATTTACAAATTTTATACAAACTCATTACGATTCAGACCTTGACCTTTCGTGTAGATACCGGTTTCTTGTTGAAGAATAACAATGCGCTTTTGATTTATCTATGATTTTGTTTGTCGTTTGGTTGCTGTCAAATTTGAATTCATCCCACATCTCCTATAGTATGTGTTCCGTTTGATTACTTTAAAGTCAGTTTATAAGAATTCATAATTGAAAAGCTTAATTGCATGAGTATACTAATATATATATTATTATTTTATTTTTATCGCAGTTTTACCCATCCTTTTGTTTTAGTCCTTAGACGCCATTTTTTAACTATGTGTATTTAACAGTCTTAAAATTCTTTCAAATCTAGTTTATATTAGTCCGTTTAATTTATCAAGTTTGCAAGATAAATACATGAAATTTCTTATCATTTCAGATTTAAGTTAATATAATGTTCACAAAGAATCATAATATTCCCAGTTTAAGGAAAAGAAAAGACGTTTTTTCTATAATTTTTCTTTTTTAAAGTTGGTAATTTTTTAACTATGTCGTAATTTGCTAGGTCAGTGTCGGATTCCGGGCGACATAGCGTACGCTTTCTTTTTAAGTTTTAGCATTATTAAAATCGTAATATTTGTATCGTTGCTATCGTTGTTAATTCTTATACTGTATATCACAGCTAGTGAATACGTATAAATGTCCGTTCAATGTATAGTAAGATCTCTTTTCCACACATGGACATTTCATTAATATAGAAAGTTCGCTATAATGTTCCATCATGGTCTTGGTGCAGTTTCGAGAACTTAGTGCACCAAGGCGGCCTATGTTGTTTTACGACGCACCGTAAAGTCCCTGTCCAACCATTACAACACCGTCCTTTTATGATCAATTTGTTAAATTGCTGGGACTATGATACTTACATACTTTATTCTCTAAAAACGAAATACAAGTTTACAGAGAAACATACAATATAGTTACAGATACAATAGTTGAGGTAAACAATTACAGTATCACTAAGATATTTTAAAAGTACAAAATTATGATGGCATACATGTTTAGTAACATGCATAATTAAAGGTTGAACTTGATAGAAAGGGAAATAGTATCCGTAAGATGCTTATGCAATTACATTTACATGGAGGAACAAACTTTTTTAATGATACACTTACATGACTTAATAGTATACTATTTCCCTTTTAAATAGTGATTGTTATGAATGATACTATTTTATATTTATGCTGTCTTAGTTCTCATTTTGAAAGTGGAGGTTCATTATACAAATAAATAGGTCTCTTCTAGTGTATGTTTATTGTAAACCCTTAACATTTTATTCGGAAAAAAACACATGCATTTTCACAAAGAACGCACCAAAAATCATGATTTCACTTGCATTTTTAGTTTATTCTTTGTCATTGATAATGTTTACATTATAAATACAAACGTCCTGCCTGTGTATAAATATTAAGATTTTACTAATTGTATGTATCAAGTGAGAAAATCATGATTGGGAGGTCTTTCTGATATGTTTAAATTTCTAGTTGTGGGTGAAAGGGTGATATTTTTTTATTCAAATTCATTTTCACCAGTTGCCGAGCCAGTATTTTGTACGGCTTGCTTTCTTTCTTTTTGTTCCTTATGATTTCCTGCATGTTGTTGGACAGAAGATTCCTTTTCATCCCATCTGGAACAATAGTTTTCTTTTTTTTACACTCTTACTTGGTACAATTAATCTGCCCTCCTTACTAAATTGTTTGGAATAAACTCATCATAGATACCAGGATTACATTTTGTATATTCAAAAGCACACACCACTATAAAAAGGGGGGATACAATTTCCTTTTTCTAGAATGCGTAACTTTTCATATTTGCACTTACGACCTTTTTGGGTAAGGATTAGAAGCATAGACATTGATTATCTCATACTTGAACAATATACCTTTAGCTCTAATGCTTTATCATGTTTATGGTTACACTATATCATGGAGCGATTAACATGTTTGACAAATATCAAATGTAATGACGACTAATTTTAAATGCATTTGTGAAAAAAATCCTTGTCATGTGTATCGTTTTTATTTTTTAACCTTATAGTATACTGGAAGCTGGATATACATGTGTAGTGACCAATAAGTTCAGCTACCCTTTACTTCGTTCCTCCCTACACGCGTCCACCAATAAGATCATTTTTTTACATTATAAAGTGTCATATGATTTTAAGACCATGTTATAATCAGAAAACATATTTCTAACACCTGCTGAAATTTGAGACAACTAAAACGTAGCTGTAGATTATTAAAACAAAATATATCAAAATACAAGAAATTATATGTACCGGTATGTCAGGTATATGATATATATACAAGCAAAGAAATATCCATAATTTGTTTTGAAATATTCTGTGGCTGTTACAAAGTTCTTGCTCAGAACTGAAGGATCACCTGAATGTCACTACATAAGATAAACAACAACTGCAATTAACAAATTATATGCTTTATGATATGCAAATTTTGTATACATGTATGCTGCGTTTTAAAATGAAATTGAATACAAAAGAGGGACGAAAGATACCAAAGGGACAGTCAAACTCATAAATCTAAAACAAACTGACAACGCCATGGCTAAAAATGAAAAAGACAAACAAACAACAGCACACGCGACACAACATAGAAAACAAAAGAATAAACAACACGAACCCCACCAAAAAACTAGGGGTGATCTCAGGTGCTCCGGAAGGGTAAGCAGATCCTGCTCCACGTGCGGCACCCGTCGTGTTGCTTATGTGATAACAAATCCGGTAAATAGTCTAGTTCGGTAGGTCACATTCAGGAAAGGGAAGGGGATTGTTGTTACGACGTAAGGAACATATCCGATATCATTTGTGATACGGTTATTCCATAACGGTCAACCAACTTGTGATGGCGTCCGTAAAATTTACGAAGGGATGATTTTAATTTCACCATTTGGAACTCTTGGTTTAATAGCTTCCTTGTGAGCAGCAACCCTCTATCAAGAAAATCATGATAGGAAATGCAAGCACGGGAATATCGTATCAATTGGGATATATATACCCCGTATGCAGGTGCTGCTGGAATGTTGCTACTTAGAAATGGAAAGTTCACAATTGGAAAGCTGAAATCATCTCTTTTATCGTAAAGTTTTGTTTTCAACCGACCCTCATTGTCAATTTCTAGATGAAAGTCAAGATATGAGGCCGACTTAACTGTATCTGTAGTATCCTTGATCTCTAGCTCGATTGGATAGATGCGTTCCACATAGTCACCAAATTTTGAATTATTTAGTGAAAGAACATCATCTATATAGCGAAAAGTAGAGTTAAAGGATAGTGCTAACTTCTTATCTTTCTTCCTAAGAAGTTCGTGCAGAAGTCAGCCTCATAATAATAAAGAAACAAGTCGGCAAGTAGAGGGGCACAGTTTGTTCCCATTGGAATGCCGACATTCTGTTGAAAAACACCTCATCGAACGTAACAAATATGTTGTCAATCAAGAAATCAAACATCTTGATAATATCAGTTTCAGAGAATTTTTTGTTCGAATCAGAGTGATCCTAAAGTAGGATTTATCCCTCTCTAAGACAAGGTACTTGTATCTACGTTGGCCATTCTTTTTTACGAAGCAAAGCAATACCAACTCTTTCAATTTGTCTTTTAGTTTGGAATGTGGAATACTAGTGTACAGAGTAGAAAAGTTAAATGTTTTAATAGTGTTACAAGATGAAAGAGAGTTATTTTGTATGTACTCTAAAAGATCTTTGGAATTTTTAAGTATCCACATCTGATTCACGCCACCTCTAGAATAGGCAGTTTCACAATAACTTTGAAGCCCGTCTTTGATTGCTGATAAAATAGATGTTAATAATTTAGAAAGAGGTTTCGTGGAGCACTTTGAAGACCCAGCTATATACCGTTGTTTGTAAGGACACTTATGTAGTTTAGGTATCCAATACAGTGATGGCAGATCCAGTTCTTCATCTTTGGTTGAAATTCCAAAGGAACACAGAACAGACCTATGATTATCCAGGATTTCCTCTTTGGTAAGTGTCGTGAGGGTATATGTTGAGTTTCCAAGTGAATTGTCAATACCTAATTCGTTTATCAAGCAGTTAATGTAATGAGTTTTACATACAAAAACGATGTTGTTTGGGGCTTTATCTGCGGGGACAACAACATATTTGTCATGGAGGTAGGATAGGTGTTTTGCAACATTTGGGTCTTTAAAGATTGACGTAGCATGGGCATTGATAGACCCATTCAGTTTCTTAATTCTGATTTGTATCAACGACCTCACTGCCTTAATCCATTCGGAAAGAGTGTCTACGTCTTCCTTCTCGCGCTTAGCCCATTGCCTGGCATAATCCTCAACTGAATCCATTAAAATTTTAAAGTTGAATTTCCAATTGATGGATTTAGGCTCACGATATTTCGGACCTTCGATAACACATTTCGTAGAGAAGTGTTATTAACAAAGTTGAGGTCACCGGTAATAACGTGGCCAGCGGGATTATATTTGAATTGGGAACTAGCACAAGTGCAATCGGGAGGTTTAGACTTGAAGTCGTCAATATCGAGATCCTGCAAAACGTGTTGGTAATTGAAAATTTTAGTTGCAATAGGTTTGGTATAGGTATAAGAAATGATTGGTACAGACTGGTCTTTGAAATAAGGAGGTATTATCGATTGAACTAATTTATGATGAAGGATATTGCCTAAGTTGACGCCATCGATACCTTTGTTGGCAAAGGAAAGATTAAGGAAAGATTTTTTCTCTTTTTCATCTTTTCCAATGCGGACTGGCTTGAAAAGTCTGTGACTTGCAATATTCGAAATTATAGCTGTAATTTTGTATAGGTTCGAATGAGGGTTTGTAACAGTGGATTCCAAACATAAATTGAACAGAGAATGAAGTTTTGAAAGAGGTAATGAATAAAATTTCGTGCGAATGTGATGAATACCTAACGGCTTTTGTATAAATGGCAGCAAGTCATTAATAGATACATCATGCAGAGAAGGTGATGTATAATGACGATGACCATGACTGCGTCTACGTCGAAGAGTCGAGTTGAAAATATTCATCACATTCACCGAGTTACACGAAGGACTAGATAGAATACCTATACCATCAATTTTGTCATTGCAACCATAAGGTGTCGCAGTTCCCAATTGTCTAATCCAGTAGTCCTCTTTTTGTCTACGGAGAGTTGTTGAAAGATTAGGATTGTTAGAGCTATGGTATATCTTTTCGATAATGCGAACTGTCATGGAAACGATGGAATGATCGGGCTGATTGAAATGCTGGTATAGAATATCGTTAGTAAGTCTCTATACATATGACTATTTGTTGGCCGATAGAGTTGTCTCATTGGCAATTATAACACTTCTTTTTAGTTTTATAATTACATATACATTGCAACCTACCTAATCCAATTCCTTAGTATACCAACATCTTGCTCAAACCGACACTTTTTTATGTTCCCAAATTATGCCTACCCTTGCAGAAAAAAAAACATCCTGAGAATTCCGACAGCCTGTTTAATCCGATATTTTTTTCTGGTCCCCCAGTATGTCGGATAAGACAGGTTTAACTGTGCATCCATTAGTTGTGCATCAGTAAGTTGTATGCCTACTACATCACATCGATATCTATACGTCCGACATATATGAGTCACGTTTTAGAGTCAAAAGCTCGGACATAAACAAATCGATTTTTATTGTTTCTGACTTTCAGAAGTCAAAAAATGTATTGATCTTTAAAAAAAATGTTTTCATTTTAAGACTTATTAAAGTCAGAAAGGTCAATTTAGGTTTATGAATATATTTGATTTTAATTGGTGCCAAAGTACACCACCTATGATATCATAAATCGTTTTGAGAGTTTCACAAGGACCTAAGCTATCTATATGTAATTATCTAATTGATCATTTTTTACTTAATATACATGTAAGACTAATGTCCTTATTTTGATTGAGTAAATAAAGATTATCTAAATTCTTTAAGCTTGTATGCATATTTTCTTTAGATGACAAATACTTGTCTTTTAATGTTTCATGTAGATGCTTTACCATTTTATTGATATGCTTGGGTCTTGAAGTTAACCAATTTTGTTAACGTATTGACTTGTAGGAGTCAATATTTGCGTTTTAAAATGAAATTGAATACAAGTCTCTATACATATGACTATTTGTTGGCTGATAGAGTTGTATCATTGGCAATTATAACACTTCGAGAAATAAATAGTTATATGTATAGAGACTTGTCTTCAATTTCATTTTAAAACGCAAATATTGACTCCTATGCATATATAATATATCAGATTAAATCTTCAACATGCGAAAAGTAATAAATAAATAGAGCACGCATACTTCTGATCGAAGTTACTGTAAAAAATGCTAACAAAATATTTCCCTTGTCCTTTTTTAATAATGTCTTCATTCAAGACAATAATTTGAATTCCTCATACACATTTTAGTAAGGTGCACTACTTTTATTTAACTTAACAACTAAATGAAATACAGATGTGCCTACTAGATGTGAAATGTACTACATTTAAAGTGCATGTATTATGTATAACTGTACTGTTTAGTATATCCTTTTCAAAATGTAAACTATGACTTGAATACTGCAATATCAATATCAGTAATGCACTAAAACCACAGCTAAGAAGTTTTATTTGGCAAGTTTAGAATACTATTGTAAAATATGTGTGTAAATCAATTGTATTGCTGGTACAGATACTTCAATCAATTCAAAAATTGTTGTGTTAATTTATTATTGCAGTTTTTGAAGGTACGGAATGTTAATTATTAGAATACATGTAGTTTACAAATGTTAATTAGCACAAACATAACACACTATTTTTCACAATATGTTTTAATGTTGTTGTTTTTTCATATATCGAAGGTTTTGAAAAAAGGACTTTTCAACAAAAGAGAAATTGTGATGAATATTGCATATCATAGTTAGAAAAATGAGCAGATACCTCATACAAACGAAACGCTTCAACATGAACAGTTTACAAATATACAAAAAGTAGATTTAAAAAAATATGGGGTTAATTAGTTAAATATAAAGACATATATCAGCATATAAATTTGATCAGAATCATACACATTCCTATAGGAACAAAATCTTCTTAAAATAACTTTGCCCCACACAGCCGATGTCAAACTAACAACATGTTCCTTATGCATCCTGAGTCAAAACTCATATATGTATGCTGCTATCGTATGACAATTACCATCGACTCATTCGAAATTAAAATTTGTAAATGCCATTAAACATCTTTCACTGTTTGGTTGATTCGGTTCATTGGAAAAAAAAATCCTTTCAATTGGTTTGCTGATCCATTCCAAATCACTGTCCTTCTTAAAGTTGTAACCTCCCAACCAGTATCCGAATACTTAAAATAATAAGAAAATAAAATGTATATAAGGTTCCATATAATTGAGTCAAACAGTTATTTTATAGAGGTACAAACTATAAATTAAACATATTCGTATGGAATATAAGTATATTTGTGTCATTGAAATGTCGATTCATTTCCGTATACATTAACTGATACCGAGTAGGTTATATTAGAAGGAGAGTGAACACTCTGCTTGATACAAAATTAGCATCCCCAGGTTAGCAGTTCGATCAGAGAAAAATGATAAAATGATAAAGAAATCGACATGTTTATGACCCACTTGACATGGACCTCTGATGAATCGGGTTGTTACGGTGAGTAGTTCGGGCTATTAGATATATCGCATATGTCACGTGGTTGTTATCAGTGACTGGGTCATTAAAGTCTAGGTGTATTTGTAGTTACAGTGCAGTGCATAGGTGTTTATGATTTGGAAAAAGATTTGACGCGCAATTTCAAAATCAACCGTCTGTCTACTGTGAAAAAAGATTAAAAAATGACAAAGCTATGAGGGTTTAAAGGAAAGTTAGTGAGCGATTTTTATTCAACACTACATTGCTTTAAACAAAGATTTTCGCCTCACCTGTCAATTTCTGCTTATGAGAATTGGCAGGTAATAATCATAGAAAATATACAAATATGCAAAGTACTTTAGTTACGGTGACCGGTAACGACCGGAAGGAATATTTGCAATTGAAACATAAAGAAATTTATCGGGAACAACGTAAAAGTGACTTTCTGTTAACGTTATGACTGTTGATATTAACATTGACGGCAATGGGACGGATATTCGTTTTATTTCTATTGGTAATAAGTTTACTTTTAACATAAAAGTTTAATTTTTATTACTTAATAAAAAATATCACACAAAATCTAACCAAAAATCTGATTAACATTTCAATAATTGTATATCCGGTTAGTTTATGACACCTAGGGTGTTTCCGTTCTTACTCGGGTATGTAATAGGACAAAATCTCCCTCTGTGACAGAGTCGATCTCAACTAATTAACACCCACTTACAGAAAAGTCGGTAGCATTTTATGCGTAATTATCGTCTTTCGTCCTCTCTCCTTCTAATATAACCTCCTTGCTGATACTTACCATTCACAGATGGAGATAGTGACCATAGTTATCGCTGCGTTTGAATATTCTAATATTTTCACTGTACATACAACACTTTATTTGTATACAAATCATTATATGCAATCTGATTCAATATTTTTCACCTTTCAATTATTGTTTCACAATATATATTCACGTTAGTCGTGTGAAGTAGAGTACATATATTATAATTATAATATTCAATGTGACAATTTAAGTTAAATGTTGAAGTAAATACATTCTAAATATTGATTATGCAAGGTTTTCTCATAAGCATAACAAGTGACATATATGTGTATTTATTAAATTCAACAAGAAAAACTTATGTACAAAATACCCACAAAAACTGTTAAATAAAATGTAGCTGCCCTAGTGTGCTAAACGATATGTTAACATTAACTAGACATCAACATTTTAAACCAAATGCTTGATTGTGTGTGCATTTTATATTCCAACATCGTGTGGCATTATCTTCGAAATGACATAACCTAAACAAGAATCAAATAAATTTGTTTGTTAGCTTTTTGGTCATGAATGTTTGTCTCTAATATTTGATTAAATGTGCATTTGTATTCAGATATCGCAGATCAAATTTATTCGTTCATTGTTTAATCATACGTTTTTTGATTGAGTTAAGTCTGCCAATTGATATTTTATCGTATGTTTTTCTTTGTTGTGATGTTATGCTATTGTTTCAGAAAAAGGGAGAAGGTTTGGATCCATTAAAACGTTTAATCCCGCTGCAAAGGTTTGCACCTGTCCTAAGTCAGGAATCTGATGTACAGTTGTTTATGTAATATATACGTGTTTCTCGTTTCTCGTTTTGTTTATATAGATTAGACCGTTGGTTTTCCCGTTTGAATGATTTTACACTAGTAATTTTGGGGCCCTTTATAGCTTGTTGTTCGGTGTGAGCTAAGGCTCCGTGTTGAAGGCCGTACTTTAACCTATAATGGTTTACTTTTTAAATTGTTATTTGTATGGAGAGTTGTCTCATTGGCACTCACACCACATCTTCCTATATCTATGTATATACAATTACATGTACAGTTAAAGGATAAACATTCCCCAATAGTTTCTTGTAAATAGTTCATAAGTGATAAACTCCCTCTCAGCTTCAGTTTCTATTTCAGCCAAATTTCCTCTGAAGCATGTACAATTATTCTGAGATATAAGATCAAATAAACCCCATTATTAATTGTGCAAACATTGTGTTTGCCAACGATAAACATTGTGTTTGCCAACGATATCATATAATTAATTAAAATTTAAAGACAACATATACCAACAAAATACACATATAATTCAATAACTATGCATTCATCAGTTAAAAGAATCCAATACAATAACATACAACACCTGCAAGTTCCCATCAAAATTGTATCATATAGCGGCATTACATGAATTGAAATATTTTGAAAGCAATTACAAAACACACATTGACGTAAAAGTGTCATTCTTTACTGCAATAAAAGAAAGTTAAAAATAACGTCGATCAAAAAATGAAATGAAATATCTTGAAATATAATTATAATGTAGAGCAGATAAATGTTTTAGAGAATTCACACGAACAGTACAAAACGTAGAAAATAATTTATGTTTTGTTCGTTACTCATTGAATTACATCAAAAACATAAGGTACAAATGTATACATGATAGTAACATATGTTATTTATTTAGAAATACATGTTTTGATAATTCTGTATCATTGTTTTCTAAGCTGTCGGTCCTAGTTCTGATTTCGTTGAACCTGATCTGAGAATGATGCTAAACTTTGGTGATAAAAGA
Organism: Mytilus galloprovincialis; assembly: GCF_965363235.1. Lineage (NCBI taxonomy): Eukaryota > Metazoa > Mollusca > Bivalvia > Mytilida > Mytilidae > Mytilus > Mytilus galloprovincialis. The sequence goes on from NC_134844.1 coordinate 62,391,968, forward strand.
GGGACGAAAGATACCAAAGGGACAGTCAAACTCATAAATCTAAAACAAACTGACAACGCCATGGCTAAAAATAAAAATGACAAACAGAAAAACAATAGTACACACGACACAACATAGAAAACTAAAGAATAAACAACACGAACCTCACCAAAAACTAGTTGTGTGATAACGTGGATGATGTCGCTGTGGTTTTTCTGTAAACTATAAAAAACTGTAAACAAGTGTTATTTGGTGGTTTGGTTAGAAATAAAACAAAAAGAAATCCCGTGTTTGTTCTATCAACACATGTACATGTATGGCAGTTGTTTTTCGTTCGATTTGATGCTTAGTAAAGTATCAAGTCCTATCTTGCCTGCTTTAACATGCTTTATTGACTTCCCCCTTTTTTGAATTTACATTTGACCAATAGTAGTGTTGATATTTTTTTTATCGAGAAAATCGATAAACATTTCGATGTTAACTAATTCTTTTTTTCAATACGATTCATGATATATTTTTATTGGTCCTCTCCACAGTAGGGCATATGTTAACCTGTTCTATTATATGATTTTTGTTTAAAATCAAATTGATTGATGTACACTGGACTTGTATTTTCAAACATCGTTTTAAATATGACTATTTGGAAAGCATATACTCTAAAGATCTTGGGTATCCATTTAATTTTAATAGAATCGAACGAGTCAATGATATACATTACAACATTCCAACAACATGTAATAAGGAATTATGAATTATTCAAACTTCCGATCAATATTAAAGCAATTTGATTGGATCTTTTTACCTTTGCTGCATATTTAAATGTTGTTAAGCATTCAATTTCAACACTTCGACTACGTTTTAAAATGAAGATGCAAGGTTTCTTGTTAATGATTTCTATGATTATTTTATCTACACCACTAACGTACTGTGCCATGAGTGCTGTAAACAAAAAAACAAGTACTTTCACAGTCAAAAATGGAGAAAACATAATGTCGTCGTGTAACACAACAGATGTCTATTCAAAATCCGAATCAGCGTGCGGAGCGAGGTGTGTATTACATGATGCATGTTGTGTGGCCAGTTTTTCTAAAGAATCTTCAATATGTCGTCTCGACATAACTGAAAACTGTTGTGTAGCCACCAACACTGCCATCGGTTGGAGCGTTATGACAAGAAACCAGCACAGTAAGTTCAATGAAGTTTTAATAACTATAACTGATAATTCATATAATAAACCTCATCAACCAGTTCCCTCTTGTCTCTGTCTGTTTCTTAAGATTGTATAACAAGACAATTTATTAGTCAACATTGGTTGTATATTTCATGATATGTTCCTTACGTCGTAACTACAATTCCCTTCCAATAAGACTATTTACCGAATTTGTTATAACATAGGCAACACGACGAGTTCCACATGTGGAACATATTATGCTTACCCTTCTGGAGCACCTGAGATAACCCCTAGTTTTTAAATGGGGTTCGTGTGGCATATTCTTTAGTTTTCTATGTTGTGTGTACTATTGTTTGTTTGTTTGTCTTTTTCATTTTTAGCCATGTCGGTTTCAGTTTTTTTTTCAATTTATGAGTTTGACTATCCCTTTGGTATCTTTCGTCCCTCTTTCATATATTTCATATCTTTAATACTTAGTTTATCAGCAATACGTATTCTTAAGTGAATTAACGTCTGGTAGATTTACAATGTAATAAGTGACTGTTGAGCTGACTTATAATTGCAAAATATTCAATTGTCTAAATAACACAAATTTATAATACAAAACATTAACCCTACAATTATTCAAGATCAATGTTAAATCTGATGTTTTTTTGTTTAAAGTTCCAGCGACATGTGCAGGATGTATCAGCTTTGGCAATTCAATGTATTCTATAATTGGAGATTTGACAGAATGGGAGAAAGCGAAAGTAAGTAAAAATAGTGTAGACTTAGAGCATTGACGAGATACACGAAGGTCGTAACACTCTTTGCATATGTTTTTGAAATGAAAAAAAGTAATTTATGTATATGTTCTGATCATTTATTGATTTTAATTGAGTAATTGATAAATAGACATATATAAAATCATCTTAACAAATTGAATGCTAAAAAAACATTGGCAACTTTATCATAAAATATCTTACTAACAGGCGTATTTCTTCGCTTTATGAAGACCCTTCATAGTAGAATATACAATAAGCTTGTTCTTCTCCTTGATAAAGAATTGGGATTCACATATGCATGATATATAAATAAGAAGATGTGGTATGAGTGAAACTCTTCATCAAAGTCTCAATTTGTAAAAGTAAACCAATATAAGCCAAAGAACGACCTTTAACACGAAGCTATAAAGGGTATCAAACATGACAAGTGTAAAATTATTGGAGGGGGCTCGCGGGTTTAAATCAACTTTTTTTTTCTAATATAGGATTTTCCTATGTTTTTCTATGATTAAACTTTATCTTATACCTAATGGAAATATAAAATAAAAATATGGGGTCACCGTTCATTTAAGCTCACAATCTGCCTCCTAAAGAAGCATATATATTGTAAATGTCCTTTTTTTTCTGTTGAACTTATAGGAGAATTATTTGTAAGATCGAAATAAAAAAAAAAACTAAATTACAGAAATCGCAAAAATTTTACAATTTTTAGTTTATGTACAGCTTGCTTGAAAACGATAATAAAAATATAGGTTACCGATGGTTTAAAAAAGATATTCCAATTTAAACGTCAAAATATGACATTTTTGCACCAACGGGAGATAATTTGGAGCTTTTTCTATGATATGAACATTTTAAAAATCATCTGTGGCCAAACCAAATCGATTTTCCTTGGTGATTTTTGTACCATATTATAAAGTAATAACTAATTGTGTAATAAATACAATTTAAAATGAAAAAACAAATGTTTAATTTTTTGCTGATCTTTTTTCATACCCACGAGCCTCCTTAAACAGGAAAACCAACAGTCTACCCTTTATAAAGATCGAGAAACGAGAAGCATGTATGAACGACATCATCAATCAACATCCAGTGAACTCCAAGCTCCTGTGCAGCATGTTTAAAAAACGTTTTAATAGCCGCCAACCTTCACCCTACCCTGAAACAATATATTAGCCCATAGAAAGATACATTTTTGAAAAGCTTAACTCAATCAAAAATATTTAAACAATAAAAAAACACTGAGCGATATTTACATAAATGAACACAGCGTGAAAATCCAGCACCCAAATTGTACTTCTTTAAACATAGCTTGATATAACATAAGGAATGTTTTATTTACTCCTAAATATTTCATGTTGTGTTGTTGAAATCTTTAATTGTAAATATGAATACATTTACATGTGAACTACTATAGTCATTTTTAAACATTTAAAAAAATGCCATATTTAAAATAGCTTTTTCTCTAATAACATAATAAAGGTAAACTGTAAATGTATCGGAGGTAAGCTTGTGGAAATGGAAACATCAGAAGAGAATGAGTTTATTAAGAATGAAGTGACGACACTGAATACTGGAGGTAATTTTTTTTATATTTAAGTACACATACAGAAACGTATACGGTTGACTTCAATAAAATAGCACACCGACCCAAAAAGAGCTTAAACGTCAAGACCCAATATTCATGTATAAACAATCTCTATAGAAAACAAGTTTAAAGCTTCAAGATTAACATTGTACCTTTTGTCGTTTTCATCAACCTATTAACCATATAGAAGAAGAGGAAAATGTTTTCATACTGACTATTAAATTCCAGTCTCAGATTCACTGTTCGAAATAAAAGATAAGACGACATTGTTCTGTTCTGAAAGGAATACAAAGACATATTACCAGTGTTTTGCAGTACAATTACTTGTGATGCCGCGTCCAAGTAACGACTAAATAATACCAAACTAGAGATTAATCAAAATAGATTTGCGGTTTGCATCAGCTGGACAGCAACAGCAAACATAATCAAAGCACCAATCGGCATACACTCATTCAAAATCTTTTCGCTTACCGATCCTAATATGCAAATTGAAGAAATACTATAACCACTGATTTTCTGAAATGGAAAGGGCAGTAACAAATTATAAAACAAAACACTAATTCCATGATGGGAATTGGAGAGACAAGTGCACGACCACGATAATAACTTGTATAACGAAGTACCATTTCTTTCAAAATGATATTTACAAAAATAGTGGATATCTATGCGTGGCAGCATATATACGATACAATGGACATCAGTACGGTCTATAATACTAATTAGGGTTGTTAACGGGTTAAGCATCGGAAGGACCGAATACCGAACACCAAAAATGCTAACCGGTTAACCGGACGTTTTTTTTTCAATTTTAGTAGATTTGAAAAAAATGTGCATTGAAATAATTAATAAATTTGTTTTATTTAGAAATTATTTGACAGATCAATTATCCAATATATTGATTGCTATGGGTAATTCATAAAACATAACATTAATTAGAACGTACGCAACTTGTCTGTCAGCTCGGGGCTAAAACTTAAGTAAACCTAATTAGTATACAAGTCTTTTTAAACTGTAATTTGAAATCAGTTATTCTATATAGAATGTAAAATAATAGATCATTTTATTTTAATTCGGGTTACATGAAAATTACAAACATAAGATCTGTAAAGACTTTTGCCGACACATTCCAATTTTTCACGATCTCCTTCACAATTTTATTTTTTTATTTGATATTGCGCATAAACCTACATCTAAATGTGCAAACTCCATATCGTTCAAGCTAGGCTTTGTCATATTATAAACGAAATGCCAACTAAATAAATTGAGAAATGAAAAACAACGAGAATATAATTAATGTCCTATACTTGATGGTTCGAGTTTTCAGAGATTTTCAATTCGACGAGATCAAGATGTTTTTTTTTTTCAATCTGAAGTTATTACAAACGCCATTATAGTAGTTACGAAGTATTGGATTATAAAAAAACAACCTTCTTAAGGAAACCTCGCAGACAAGCCTTATAATGCCAAAGGACAAACTTTAATTCATCGTAATATAAAATATATTTGAAGGATGCAACAAATAAGGCCGTCACACATCATCTTAAACTACCGGTTAACCGGTTTATCGGTCGAACGATTATTCCAGTAACCGGTTAGGCAAAACTGTATGATGTATAATATTGTTTATAAGCAAATACGTTATTAGATTTACCTAATATGTATATCCAATAGGCACTATACAGCTTAGTATAACATTTATACATATATTATACAAATTATTAAAAGAATGAAGCGGATTATGACACAAAGACCTATTCAACAAACAAATCCACTAGGATAATTAGGTCTTTCCACTTTTCCGTAGAGAGACCTATTTGATTTTTTCTGATTATTATTAGGTCATTCAACCTTTCAGTGGAAAGACCTATTGCTTGTGTTCTGGTTATTAGGTCTTTCTTCTTTTCCGTAGTTTTAATCTGACAATTGTTTTCTTCACCAAATTCCTTCGCTGTTTTGTTGTTTCGCAATATGTCGCTCAGATATTTGGAATATGATAATGAACAGTTTATTCGCTGTTGAAACGAACACTGTTTTCCTATTATCGCTAAAACTTTCCAACCGTATAAAATTGCGACAAATATTATTGACCAAATTGTTCGTAATACCCTCAGAAATGTTCTAATTAATTTTGACGGAAGCTATCCGGAGACTCAATATGAGAGTTATTTCCCCTTATGCATTTGATACAAATGATATGCACATGAACTCATAAACCGTAAGGCGCATCAATCTATAGTTTGTTTATTTGAGGTCCTTGGGTACCCAACTTAAAAAATGAAATCAAGGTCAAAGGTCAAGGTCATGTTCTAAATTTTGACATTCACTTCAAGCTGTTTTTACTCAGAAAAAATGTAGGGGTGAAATTTAAAAATAATGTGATAAAAATGTTTGTCACGACATGATTAATTTGGAGATTTTGTGTCGTAATGTTATACGTCATTTTTGGGGGTTCCGTGCCACAGAAATGGAAAAATGAACAAATTAGCTAATAATAGCTCCAAACTTTAAATCTATCATGATGCGTACTTTTAATTTATCCTTGTTAATCATTCAAGGCCCACAACCACACCTCTCGACCCCCTCCCTTTTTTTTTGATTTTCCATTTCTGTTCTATTAAAAAAATACCAATCCTTCTTTTTTATGATCAAACATCTTTCTTGAAAACAAATCTATTCCTGCAAAAAAAAGTCTGCTTCAAATCATAATTTCTGAAAATTAATCGATAAACGTTTTGTTAAATTACTATTTAACCCGCATTTTTTTGTGTGTGCAGGCAATGAATGAGTCGACCAGTGGTCAGTGATTGGAAAATAGTTTTCCTGTACAATAAATCGAGAAAATATATTTTCCGTTAGCAGTATAAAGTACGTGCTGTCTGCTTGACGTTCCAATCTCAGTGAATCTGGATAGAGAAATTAAAATCAATAAAGTATAAATCCTTCCAAAGGTCGTAAATAGTAGTAAAATCCTAGAATCAAATTTCTAGACATGCTTTTGAAAAGAAATCTGTGTTCCCGTATATAAGTGTACTAAAAAAGCATACAGGATCCGACATCAATGACCTGTAAATGAAAGACAACTAAATCCGTTTGCACATTATTAATACTTATAGGTGCGTTCAGGACGAAGTCTCTCTCTGCAAAGGAATTAATCTTTCTGTGTATACTGATCAGCTTCATGACGTCACAATCACACCAACCATTTGGTGCAGCGCCTGCTACATCATTTAATATAGGGGTTTTCCACTTTTCGGAAGGAATTAAAATTTGAACAAAAGATCCATGCAGGTCAGGTCCGATTTCCTTTAAATACAAGTTTGAATACAATGCATACACAATTATATTAATAAGTAAATAAGACACAAATTCCGGAAAGCCCTATAAAAAAAGAACATTTATAAAGGAAGATGCAAGTCTATTTTTGGAGGCCTGTTTGAATCCTTGCAGGTTCCGCTATGAATATAATTAAAATGCTGCACAGATCCGTGTTTGTATGCTCCTAGAGCCTAGGTCTCAAGTGTTTGAACACGGGTACTAGGCTCTCAATGCCTTTTTCACGTGTTCCTAGGGGCTAGGTCTCAAGTGTTTAAACACAGACACTAGGCTCTTAATGCCTTTTTATTGTGTTCATAGAGGCTAGGTCTCAAATGTTTAAACACGGCTACAAGGCTCTCAATGCACTTTCACGAGATCCTAGAAGGTAAGTCTCGGGTGTTTGAACACGGGCACTAGGCTCTCAATGGCTTTTTAACGTGTTCTTGTTTCTAGGTCTCAAGTATTTAAACACGGGCACTATGCTTTCAATGCCCTTTTTACGTGGTCCTAGAGGCTAAGTTTTGAGTGTCAAAACACGGGCACTAGACTATCATTGCCTTTTTCACGAGCTCCTTGAGGCTAGGTCCCAAGTGTTTAAACACGTGCACTTGGCAATGCCCTTTTCATGTGATCATAGAGGCTAAGTCTCGAGTGTTTAAACACGGCCACTAGGCTCTCAATATCTTTTTCACGTGTTCCTAGGGGTTAGGTCTCAAGTGTTTAAACACGGGCACTAGGCTCTCAATATCTTTTTCACGTGTTCCTAGGGGATAGATCGCAAGTGATTAAAGACTTTTTTACACAAGTTTTATTGGCCAATAACTTGTGTAGCCAAGAGCAAAATTGTGTTATTACATTTTATTCAATTTTGTAATTTGAAAACACACTTTCAGTTTTGAATATTCCTCGGAGTTTGGTATTTTTTTTTTATATTAGTCGCTGTTTCATAAATATGAGTATAGTTAAAGGAATATGCGTTGTACGTCAATATTTCTCAAGTACTACAATATGCATGGGTAATATTCTAGAGTTCACATAGCTAAGATCTCAATCTATAAACTGTATTAATACAAGTATTCAATTAATTGTATTCAATAATTTAAACTTCATATATCAATATAACCTGCATAATAATAGTCTTTTATTTCTGAAACTATTTGACATATTTCCCTTTTCTTTTTAAAGTTATTAATCAAATATATTTCAAACAATCAAAGAATTTGTTAAGAAAAATCAACGCTCATACATGTATACAAATGATATATTCTGTGTTTAACTCAGATAAAATTGCACACTGATTCATTCTATTTAATTTCTATTTTCAAAGCTGCAACGAAATGATTTGGAATCCAGTTTGTCTCATTCATGTCTGTTCTTGTTGTTGTCCAGATAACATAAGATGTTTCAAGGCCTATTTTTGGCCTAGGTAGGATTAACCTATGAAGGTCCTTTCGAACATTTGGATTGCCTTGCATAAGATACACAGACAAAAATGGTCTCCACAAAATATTTGAAAGTGAAAACAATCAACCAGCTGATGCTAATCAAAAATTGCAAAATCATTCAACAGCGAACTGATACGATATGCACAAGACCTCACCCCACAAAAATATTTTGTAATGATGACCAGTATTGTAGCCTATTGTAGAATAAATAGTTTCGTTTTTCCAAAACTCATTACGCATATATTATAAGGACCAAAATACAAATATTTCATTTTTTTTCAGTCAAAGGATACTGGATCGGTGGTTATAATTTCAACAATGATAATGACTTGGAATGGATCAGTAAACCTTACCAAGTAATGTCATATAGTGACATGTACCTAAGTCAACCCGACAATCCAATGACCGAGCTATGCATGATGATTTGGAGGAATTTTAATTTTCGCTGGGGTGATCATTCTTGTAACAGCCAGCTTTCATATATATGCGAATTTTAGAACCAATAAAGTTAACAATTTTGAACAAGTACTTGTAGATAGTACATTGCTGTTGATGATATCAGTCATGTTTGTACGATGATAGACGAACACGTGATTCTATTTAAAGCAGTTAAACTTTTGATATTTGTTAAATTATTTCCTGGCATCTTATTCTGTATATCAAAGCATCTGCTATGCATAATTTGTTTATTAATACAAGTAATCATCCATTCGTTAAAATGGATGTGTTGTACAAATGAATTCATTCAATTTGTTAACCTTTTGAAGTAACATTGTTATGTATGGTAAGTGTTCAAGAGGTGGGATTTTAATATGACTCTTAAATGTTCTTAGTTAAGAAGGCAGCACTTCTTGTAATACTTTGAATCGTTTAATGCTGACAAAATGTGTTTTAGCAATTTTGTTAATTAGAAGTTTCATATAACATCTAGACAACATGGATACATGTTTAATTGGCGCTATATGATACATGTACAAATATCAATATATAATGTTTTATATTTTGTATTTTTGTCATGTTTGCATTTGTTTTTTGTTGATGTCCTTTGTCTATAATTCAATGATGACTGTTGTACCCCTATTTTGACATTTATACCTATCATGACTGTTTGTTTTGTCCACACATCGTTGTCAATATAATAGAATTGTATGCGACTGTCATACAAGTGAGAGGTTAGATAGTTATTAAACCAATGTTAATCCACTATGTTATGCATAAGAAAATGCCCGTACCAAGTCAGGAATATAACAGTAGTTATCTATTTGTTTGATGCATATGAGCTTTCGATTTTGACTTTGATATGGGACTTCTGTTTCGAATTTTCTTCGGAACTTTTTTTTTTTACTTTTTTTTTTACTTGTTAACTGTTTGATAATCACATTTCGTAATTATTTTTCAGGTGATCGGTATATACATTTTGATTCTTAAAATACATAACTGTTACAAAAATGGCCTAATGAGATGAGGTCTATACCAGAATCCACGTGCAATTAATCATAAGATGCCGATTTCAAAGCAGTTATATAGTTCGTTAAATATTGATAAAATTTTCTTATAATTCAAAATTATTGTACAAATTGCCCATGACAACTAATCATGCATTAATTCTAAGTTGTCAAACGTAATTTGAGTGCATTCAAAATGCTTAAAGGCCGATAGCTGATGCATTTGTTTGTTTGAATATATCTGTTTATTAAAGATCGCAAGGATGCCATGTGAATACATTTATTGGGCTTCAAGAGCTACATTTGCAATAAAGCCTACAATGGCTCCACTTTTCATAATAGAAAAAATAAGTTGCGTCATGAAGAGATAATGATGAAAAAGTAAAATCTTGTCCGTATCATGCTCATAAATCTGCTATTGCTTTCAGACTTAATCATATTGCTTTATTTTGTATTTCTGATAGTTATTGCAAACCTCTTTTGATTAGTATTGGTATGACTTGTACGCAAGTTTAAAGTTGAAAAGACTTTAATGTACATTCTTGTTTTTGTAAACTATGCCGACGACTCTTAATAAAGATTATAAAGTGAATCATTAATTGTTCTGATATATTTTATCAATGGATCACATACACGTCGTTACATTTTTGAACTGAGACTGTTTGCCCATTGTTGAGTTGATTGATTAGGAAGGCGTACCTCATTGTCCTATATTACTATCATTAGATACATTCAAACGAATTGAATTCAACTGAAGTAATTAAATTAATCGTATTCAGACAACATACGATTAGATTTCCATATATACTGGTATACGCAGATTTGGTATGATTGCCAATGAGACAACTCTCCATCCAATCACAATTTGTAAAAATAAACCATTATATATCAAAGTACGGTCTTCAACACGGAGCCCTGGCTTACATAGACCAGCAAGCTATAAACATGATAAAGGGCCCCACATATGATTATTGAAAAAAATGTTCAAACGGGAAAACCAACGGTCTGATGTATTGATGAACTACTGATCAAGGTGTAATACCACCAAATTATGGTACGTCACATCCGGTTGTATACGAAAGTAGGTCGAAAAAAAATATTCCCTTGAATTTGACAGTTGTAGGTAATTAATCCTATATTTTATTGCAGTAACTATATTCAAAACACCATTATTTTTCATTTGGGATTTCTATAGAAAATTTTGTAATCTTGAGGTTACATGGTGACTAAACCTTGTACACAGATAAAATAAGGGGAGACATTTTATTGGTTAACTTTGAATGATGGTTATTTTCTTTTTCAGGATAAAACTTTACTCATGCCAAGTATTTCTTTATTTGAAACAAAGATGAATTCTGCGCATTTTTTTGAAAAGTGCAAATTTAACAAAGACTAATAGAGGGAAATCAATGGTGGTATTACACCTCAATACGTATGTACTTTTCAAAGTTCTATTCATCAAATTAAACACTAAAAGAAAAGATAATAATTAAGAATTGAATGCTTCTTTTTGTAAATTTATTGGGGTGTAAAAGCGTTGACCGAAGTACATTTCATTCTAAAAATGTACGCACGGTCAACGCTTTTACAACCCTATAATGTTACAAAAAGAATCATTCAATACTTATAATTACATTTTTTAGCTATGATTATGAAAACACGAACTTTATATATTTTATTATTTAATTCACCTGAAAGTGTGCACTTTATTGTTGGAGCACGTGTTATCATGAATGAAAGGTTGTATTGAGCAATGCAACTGCTTACGGAATAACACGTGATGTGCAGTTAGCCAATCACAATAAAATATTATAATGAAACATACATCTAATGTAATCATGTAAAAGTATGTGTATGCAACGGACATTCTCAGTGTATGTAAAGTGCGGATCCTAAAATATCATTTTCACTGTATATGCCAGAAATTTTTGATGTAGAATGATAAATAAACAGACGACTTTTTTTTGTATAAACAATTATACAAACTAAGCAATCAAGTCAACCAAAGTTTTGCTTTACATGCATTGGGAAATTAGCTGTAAAGCCTTAATTTAGCCGACTTGCTCAAACAATAGATAAAGTAAGAGACGGATTTGATAAAATTTAACTTACGGAGGAAAGTTTGGTTTTAAAACACTCTAAATAAATTCAATAGAAATAACATTTATTTCAAATGTATTCCATTTTTAAAATTTCTTATGAATCGTATAGGGATCTTTATCCTTTTTTTTTATCCATTTCCATATCCTTGTTTTTTTTTATCCATTTCCATGACACTTCACCACTAATTACGTACATTTTGATAAAGATTGAATCGTTGTTTTTCCCGTTTAAAAGGTTTTACACTGGGGCCCTTTATAACTTGCTGTTCGGTGTGAGCCAAGACTCCATGTTGAAGACCGTATTTTGACGTATAAAGGTATTCTTTTATAAATTGTGACTCGTTTTGAGAGTTGTCTCATTGTCACATATGACATCTTATCTATCTGTGGCTCAATCCGAAACGAGACGGGATAAAAAGGGATAAAAAACACACTATTTTTAATATATTTATAATGGGCTTAATATGAGTCAGAAAAGAGTAGAATAATTGGTCGCGTTGGGGTATAAGCGTGACGCGGAAGCCGATTTTTTTGTAAGCGTGACACGTGATAGTCAAATGATTGTGTCGTGAAAACGAGAAATAAAGTATAGCGGGACACGGAAAATTTTAAAAAATGAGAACTGCATAGTATAAGCGAGATACGGGAATCTGATAAAGCAGTAAGCGGGATCAGGGATCAGACCCCCCCTCCCCCCAATGAGACCGCAGAATAAAATATTTTTTTTATCTTCATCCTATTGTTACAGTCATGCCTTCAATAACAAATGTATCCCATGCATGCATTTTTATAGACAAAAGACCTTATGGATATTTGGAGTTTTTTGACATGCTGAATCTAACATTGTATCCAGTTTGGGGATTTTTACCAAGTTACCGAAATAGCCCACATAGAAGTCCAAAGGGTCTAAGATCATCAAACATGAATTGTAGCATGCATGTTGTGTACAATTACCCAAATGTGCATTGTTTGACCTCTGTGGTAGTATCCACTCGCGGATCTAGAAATTTTTATAAGTAGGGGTCCAATGACTACCTAAGAGGGGGCCTGCTCCAGTGATGCCATATAAAAGTATCCCAATGTTTTCCAAAAAGGGGGCAACCCCCTGTCCCCCTAAATCCTCTTCTGGTATCGAGCTGTTCATTACGGATAATTTTTTTTGTATCAAGGGTGCTCTACTTCACGTACCAATGCAAACAAAAAAGTTCGCCCACACCTTACATTTCATGTTTTAATGACTGTGGATAATTTATGTCACATACCGTTTCACCTTATACAGTTAAAATCATGCAAGCAACAATCGAGTCAAGAACATTTGTTCTACCAAAACTGTCTTTTTCAGAATATGGAAATTGAAGCAGTTGAGGGTACAACTTGGGAAAGTTAATATTTTATAAGCTTTTCTGTCACCATTGTGTTTCAAGATGCATATTTCTCTGTTCGCAAGTGTATTTATTGCGTGGAAGATAACGTCCTCAAATGTACTCGTCACTATTTTACACAGACTGCACTTAAACTCCGCAATATCAATCTTTGACTTAAAAAAAATACAGAAATATCTTTTAATTTTTTTTTTAAATCAAGGAAAAACGTAATTTGAGGAATAAAATAGGACATTTTGAGAAGCGAAGAATGAATGAGGAGTTTGTATTTCAATTTGAAAATACATTTATCATAAATTCTAAAGTCATCAACTAAGTTTTTTCATTGGTTTCAAGTGCATTTATCACATAATTCTACAATAAAAATTCCTCGCATCTTCGAAAATTCCACATCAGAAATGACTGCACTAACAGTGATAATTCATCGCATCTATAGTTAAAATGGATCGCTTTCAAAAATCGATATGCTATATTATGTTGCTTTTATAACACTTATTTGAACTTTAATGCCGCTATGTTTGTACATAATAAAGACATATCACAATGAAAATATGTAAAATCTTTCCTTCAAATCAATTAACTTGGTATTTTCAAAACGTAAACAAATACAGTTTTCCCATGATCCTTTATTCTACCATAGACATACCGGCATATGACAGTGAAAATGGACTAGCTGGATTCGCACTTTATATACACTGATTCTATCAATGAAAAAAACAAACGTTCGATTTTGTAAATTAGCCATGTTAATGTACAGCAATGATCTCGTCATTTACTATATGCACATCGATCTGTCGTACCAGTATGACGCAATGTCTTTGTTGCTGATTTTTTAAAACTAGTGTGGAGTTTTACGTCATAATCAATAAAAACAGGCAAATACGAAAATACACATAACAAACACACCGCCATTAACAGAAGCTTTTTTTTTTTAAGAAGTAGGTTTTCTGGTAGAATGCATATGTTTTGAGAAATATTCTTATGTCATCATAACAGAAAGGTTCCGATATATCTAAACAAAAAAAGATTTTTCGTTTAATATTGATACTAAATAAATAGCACCATACTGTATTTGTAGTATCACTGTTTCAAGGAAAGTTATTATTAAAATATACATTCTGATAGAACACATCAATTACACTCATCAAACAGGACCCTTTAAATATGTACTACTTTCTGGTATGTGCTTTCTGGCCAGGCCCGAATTAGTGGTGTAACATAAAATTAGACAAAATTCAACGGAAATTACTTGATATTGTGCTGCACAATTTGCAACCGTCCTGTTCTTTCCATGTCAGTACGATGATTTTACATGTTAAATAATATATATCACATAGTTATCGTTATGACATTTAGTAGCCCCATGTAGGAACCCTCGACTCGTAGGAGAACGTTCTCTCAGGAGTCAGAAGTTGATTTACTGGTAGGGAAAACCTCTGTTTTACTCTTCTTACACGAGAGGCATTTGAAGCCGGCGACCTCATGTAAGTTATAGATAATGCATATTTTAAGGTTTTTCTTGTCGTAGAACACACCTTGGGGTGTCAGGATTGTTCAAAGAAAGACCTCCCTCCGGTCGGTCTTTCATTTGATCAATCCTGACACCCCAAGGTGTGTTCTACGACAAGAAAAATATGCATTATCTGACTTATATACCGTCAAAAAAATATTAATTTTATTAAGATTTGTAAAATTTAGTATCGTATTTTACCGACAACACTTAAGTGGGATATTCCTTTTTAATGCGTTCAGGTTTTAATACGGCCTGCGGCTCATTTAGAATGTGAAATACAACTCACTAAATAATTTAGATATAAACCATTTAAAAATTGTTATCCATACACAATAAAAATATTACTGTAACTGCATGAAGTAAGACACACATGTATTGTTACCATCCGAAAACGGTGTATGACAAACACAAGACACATTGTAAGTAATTTATTGTACCACTTAGCTTATAGAAAAGAGGAATGGGTAAGTTTTTTTTCTATTTGTTATATTTTTTTCTATCTCGGAAAAGTGGTTATTTGTTTTAACAATTTTACTTGAATCGAATGAAAAATTCAGATAGATTGTATTTTGAATAGCAATACAATGTTATTAAAAGATAATCAGGATATAATTATATACCCTCCAGTCCGCACCCGACCCTTTCGTGAGTTAAGTTTATGTTATTCAATAGAATATAAGATTATCTTATTAGTTGATCATTTGATAGAGTAAAAGGTATACATAAATTTTAAAAAGTTAAGAACTGACACGAAGACGAATATAAATACATGTAGGTCACAGTATGATTTCCTATTCAGTGTGTATCGTTCTGAACATGCATGAAATATTTGCCACTGGACGTTAAGCAAGCAACCAAAAATCAATCAACCAATTCAGTTTGACTTAATAAGATTTTCAAAATCTTACACACGAATATGTTAAATCTGGATTTATTTTTTATGAAAGTCTACATTAAAATTTATCTGACATATATGATAACGTTTCTTTATCGTAGCGATAAATTAACAAAACTTCACGTACTTCACGTTATTTGTTTCTAAAATTAAAATGCGGGACTACAATGACGGTTTCTTTTACACCTATCATCGATTGAACTTTAAAAAAATAATTTCCAAATCGGCAACAAAAAACTGTTAGACGAATTAAGTTTTGAAGTAAATCATAGATTGCATGTTTATCAGGGAAAATAATGACCTCACACAGGTCATTATTTTATGCCTTTGAGCATAATTCAATGAAACATGGTATCGTCCGGGTTGATTCTGGAAAAGAATGACCTGTCGTTCTGAAAGAAAATAACTCCATATAGGTATATAACATGGGTAAACGGTAATCAGTCCGGGAGTGTATTTTAAGCATTTAATCAGGTTTCTAAAACATGAACAAAGCAATTGTTTGAAACAAACTTCTAATGCAAAACAATCTATTTGAAGTAAAGTTATACTGTTATATCCGAGGTTAGTGGAGGGCCGAACGGCGACAAACTAGGTTTACCCCGCCACATTATGTATGTGTATGTCCCAAGTCAGGAGTCTGTAATTCACTCGTTGTCGTTTGTTGCTGTATGTCATATTTGTTTTTGCTCATTATTTTGTACAAACAATAGTCAATCATTCTAATTGTGTTAACTTTATCATTTCTTGGCATAGTAACGCTGACTATAAGGTGTCGGATTTACTAATTGTTGAAGGCAATACGGTAATCTATAATTCTTAATTTCTGTGTAATTTGGTCTCTTGGGAAGAGTTGTTTCATTAGCAATCATATATCCTCTTGTTAGTTTCATACAATAGATGTATTCATTTTGTGTTATCGTCATTAGGTACAAATTGTGATTGAATATGAATCCCGTATCCTCAGAAAAAAAATATGGTATTTTTTTAAAGTTTCAGAAATGTTTGTACTAATTTTTTAAATGTTCGTTTTTTGAAATGTAGGATATGACCAAGATATACAAAGTTATGATAAATACGAAAACAAGGCTTTATGCATGTTGTTTGAGTTTACGTAAAATTTGAGAATAGCGCAAAAATATTGTATTGAGAAAAGTTGATGAAAAAAGAAATTGACCGGGCGAAAACCCCGTTTTTATCAGAATGCCGTCAATAGCAATATATATCACTGACTAGCATTTTGATTTAATGGAAATAAGAATAGTTTTAGTATATAAACTAAATAGACTGTCTAGCTTAAAAGATCCAGTAAGGTTTTGAATTTTGACCCTCTTTTTTATTCGAATTTGAATTGTAAGCTAATAAATGATTTGAAAAACTTTAAAACAGTCATCAGTTTCCTAACAAATGTTGGTATTTTAAAACTCTTCACTCTGAAAGCTGTATTATTTGGAAGAAGATTTTGCAAAGAAGGCACACTTGCATTTTTGAGAACAGCTAGCTTATTCGAAATGCTCTAGTTGTGCAACAAGAAGCAGAACGTAGTAAGGGACGACTTAAAATTTATAAGCAGAACCCAAACCGACAAAGCCCGGGAAGCCAAAAAGAAAATCAAAACCCTAACGCGACGAGAAGACAAACCAGAAAAAAAAACATCGAAAAAACATAGATTCAGTAACACGAACCTTAAAAATATTGGGGGACTTCGTGTATTCGATAAAAGTAACCTGATCATGCTCCACTAGTTTTACTTGCTGTGCTGCTAATGTAAAGTTCAAATTTAGTGATAAGTCTCATTCGGTTTAGTAACTATCGAGGAGCTAGGACAATATTATGGTTACGACAATTGTAACATTTCCGTTGCCATGTGTGCAACATATATCACATCACAGTAAACTCGTCCTGATGGTCTCCGAAAAACTTTCTCAGAGAATACATCGACTTAACACAATTGGATTTGATTTGATTCATTGTAAACAGCAATCCTGTCTTATAAATTATCATAGGGACTAACGCATTGGAATATCATCAAATGGAGGAATACACTTCATATGCGGGCTGTGCTGAATGTTGCTACAGAAACACAGAAAAGTGTATTGATCGTATGTTGAAATAACATTGAAATTGAATAGAAATATTATTCACAGAACGTCTGTTTCTTTATTTCTTTTTCTATGCTCTTTAATTTATTCAAAAAGGAAATATTTTCTTCAAGACACAGAAAAGTGTATTGATCGTATGTTGAAATAACATTGAATAGAAATATTATTCACAGAACGTCTGTTTCTTTATTTCTTTTTCTATACTCTTTAATTTATTCAAAAAGGAAATATTTTCAAGACACAGAAAAGTGTATTGATCGTATGTTGAAATAACATTGAGATTGAATAGAAATATTATTCACAAAACGTCTTTTTCTTTATTTCTTTTTCTATACTCTTTAATTTATTCAAAAAGGAAATATTTTCAAGACACAGAAAAGTGTATTGATCGTATGTTGAAATAACATTGAAATTGAATAGAAATATTATTCACAGAACGTCTGTTTCTTTATTTCTTTTTCTATACTCTTTGATTTATTCAAAAAGGAAATATTTTTGTGTTGTGTTATATCAACGGAGATTACCATGACTGCAGTCCACTTTCAGCAAACTAAAAACGCTGATAATATACCGAGATCAGTATGACCATTCGTAGTTTTCTGTATTGTACAACTGTTTATTGCATTGCAACATGTCTTTTAAACTTAGTAAACACAAATGCTCAAGAGGTCATATTGCAAGCGACGGGTAGCACTAGAGCTCTGCAGAGCAAAAACACCGTCGATGTTGACTCGGCGTCAAAAATTGAATGTGCACTGCAATGTCTATCAATTCGAGAATGTTGTTTGGCAAGCTTTTCGGAAGGTACATCAACATGTCGTATTGATAATTCAGAGAAATGTGACATAGAAACAGAAACCATTAACGGATGGACTACTATTCGACGGAACATATATTGTAAGTTTGAATGTTTGAGTAATTGTCATATTTACAATTAATTGTCATATAGATTTATTTACAATACTATCGATGTATGAATTTTCGACATCGGAAAACTATTGTTACCTTCACTGTTTCTTGTTTCAAAAAAATTGATGTCTATTGTATAAGAACATTATTATGTACAGTTGGGTGCAGACCAATCATTACATAAAGTAAACGCAAGTAAACGCGGCGTGCACATTTTTCGTTAGTTAACTATAAATTTCGCGTTTACTAGTAAACGCCCGTTTACTTCATTTACGTTAACGCGGTCAAAACGGAAATTTCTAATGTCTACTCGAGTAAACGCGCGTTTACTATGTGTCCGTTTAGTCAGTAGTAAACGTCCGTTTACTTCAGATTTCACAAGTTTAATTTTACGTGCACGTAAAAGTAAACGGGCGTTTACTACAGATTTCTCAATTGTATTTTTATGCGCACTTGAAAGTAAACAGGCGTTTACTTTTCGCGTTAACTAATTGTGTATATTATAAAATAATCGCCGTGTGCATTTGCACATTTATTTATGTTGTTAAAATGACTTAATATTTTACGTATATGGGTTTTGAACCCTAACATTAAAAAACACTTTTTATTAGAAATATAAACATTTATTAATTGCAAAAATAGTCAGTTCCAAAAACTTTCAACAGCGGATTTTCTATTTTTTCTGTTCAAAATTTACATGTACAAATATCGACTCACAGTTAAACCGGCATATTTAAAAATAAATATGCCAAAATTAAATATTCCAAAACTTAATATCCTCTCACGAATGTAAACTGAAAGTCTTGTAGGTTTTACAGTTCCAGGAAGAATTTCCATTTTGTTCTTATATGCAATGATTAATTTTCAATAAATTAATTAAAGAGGTCTCATTTCATTAAATGCAATTTCCAATATGTTGATCGAAAATGGACAGATGGATATTTTTATGTACCTTATCATGTGATATATTAGGTCAGTGTATCCAGGATACGAGGACAATCTGCGTTAACGCGCGTTAACTACAAACAGTAAACGGGCGTCTATCTTTTTTTTAAAGATAGAAGACACGCCTTTTTCGCGTTAACGCGAAGTAAACGCGAAAGTAAACGCGCGTTTACTCTTTACAAGATTAGAAGACGCGCGGTTTTCGCGTTAACGCGGAGGTAAACGCGAAAGTAAACGCGAAAGTAAACGCCCGTTTACTATTTATGTCTACTAAAATTTCGGAGTTAACGCAGAGTTAACGTGACGTTTACATGAAGTGCACGCGAGTAAACACCGCGTTCACTTTTTAGGCCCGTTTACATGTAATGCTTGGTCTGCACCCAACTGTATATGTAAGCAACATTTGAACAGATGTTATATACGGACACAAGACAAAGGCTCATGAAATGGCAGTATAAAATATAATTGACAAATTTGAACCAGGTATGAATTCGCAGGTCTGTTGACCAACGTGAAAGCGATATCTACTAGTATTCAAATGGAGTTTACATATCTATAACCATTCAGTAAGAAAAATAATGCATGATGATGAAATGCGGGACATATATAATACGTATGAAAATCAAATTATTTATCAAATGATCGCTGAAATGCGGATGAAAATGGTGGCAAGCCGACACTGTATGTAGATGTCATATAAAACATAACTTGTTGATCGGCATGGCATGACCATGCGGTAACGTAGGGTAGAATGCCGATGTTATATTTGACCTAAATAGTCATCCAAAAAAATAATTTGTGTAAATTGATTATAAATACATGTAGATAAAATTCACATAACGTATTTACGATCAATCCTCATATTTGTGTTTAAGTTCCGATGACCAATTCAAGATCCATCAGTTTTGGCAATTCCAAGTACTGTATTATTAAAGAGCAAGAAGAATGGACGAAGGCGAACGTAAGTTAAAAAGTTTAGAATAAGAACATTACATGTCGTAAGCTTTTGTGAAATGTAAGATGAATGTTGTGAATGATTTTTCATTAACAGGTTTCCTTTCTCATTGATAGTGCGAAGCATCGTATGTTTCCGTTGAAGGTTACATATTGTCGAGTGATATTTTTGGAAAAAGCCTTTAGTTTTTTACTCTGATGTACCCAACTTATACACATCTGATTTTCGTACACGCAATAGATGAACATCTAATCAGATAAAATTGAATTAAAGTGGAGAAATATTTTCAAATTAAAAATTTAAAACCTGTTTTTCAACTTAATTAATATCTGTTTACTTCCTCTTCTTTCAATATAATGTATTGATTATAGACATATTACATATATTAGTTTAACATAACAATTTAAAAAAAAAGATATTGCGTTTTCGAAAAGTATTTTTTATCACATTTTGTAATTTTAAAAAAAACAACCTACCCCTTTTTTTTAATATTTTGTAGTTGTTTCATGCTTATTTGATTTTGTTAAAAAAAAATCTTTTTATCATTCAAATGTTTTACCTAGTTTATTACATGTTGTTTTGACGGTATTATGTGTCAGACCACCAATTGACTTCCTCCAACTTAAAACAGCCCTACTCTGACACAGGCTAGTGTCATTGTTTACTAAAACTAATCATAAAATTAGCATGAGATCGACCAGATGGATAATGGAACATATGTTCCTCAAGGTGTTTGTTCATCTCCTTTGAGGTTAACTTCATATAGGAAGGTACAAACACAGTTGACATTATTACTGACACAATAGTTTCACTCAATGGCCAGAGCGTAGTTTCAGGTTCAGTCTTTGTTATACCAATCTTGGATTAAATTTAGGATCAGAGGTAACCAATTGCGTTCCCTTCCTTTGAAAAAGACTGCATCAACTCTTATCAGATGTATGCAATACGAAAGACCAAAGAACGGATAACCTTTAAGTGATGAGGACGAATATAAATAAATCACCAAATGTGATGCCCGAAAAGTGCGGAAACATCAGACATGGCTTGGGTATTTTTAAGCCTTCTTTTAAGGAATATTGTTGATTTTCCAATTGAGAACCATTTACCATTTCAATACTGGCTACTTCAGAGGTGAACAATTCTTTTCTTGATCTATCACCGTTAAACATCTGTGTTCTATAGAAATATTCAGCATAGTATCATATGCACTTGTCGTCGCTAACTGCTGATATGCGTATGAATCAGTTTAGACCTTTGACCAACAGGTGTATGCCATTGCAAATCAGATCAAATGATCTAGGCCTTTTAAATTCACTCAGCTAATAGTACAAAATACAGTTTCGGTATACGATTTTGGTTGTAACTTGCAAAATCTTCAACTGTGCTGTAAGAATAAGAAGTACTGGAATTCTTTCAATTAATACAGTTTTGTATGAAAATTGCAAGGAATGTCACATGGTAAAAGATATTTTGCAGATATCTTTATTTTCATTAAGGAAAGCTATCAAGCCCTTGGTGGAAAACTGGTTGAACTAGAAACACAAGAAGAGAATGAGTTTATTAAGAATGACGTGATGACCCTAAGTTCTGGAGGTAGATATAATTGTTAAGATATAAGAAAGAAAACACAAATCGTATAAGATATACACAAAAACAGCTGCCTACCAACATAATACATAAAAGTCAGCAGAAAGTATAAAACATAAGACGCGTTTTAATAAAGAATGTAATTATCTATTAATTGGCTAGAGAACGCACATTGATTTTAAAACCAGGTTCGACATATTATATTGTATTACATATAAAAGAAGAAGAACATGTTGTATTATGTGTCAAACTTATAGGAATTTCATTCAAAAAAGCATTGTGCTGTCCCGAAAGAAAAGTGGTATTAAATTCGCGAGTTTGAGAAAGGTCCTGGTTTTGATAATGCACATGAAAATGAAATAAACATTAAGCAAAAAGCTTCAAGTACCTGTTTTTAAGGTATATATTTATATATTAGTGCGGTCAACCTTAGGGAGACAGCAACTCAACGGTCTTCATATTGACAGTTGGTTATATTTGAAAAGCTGTTCATCTAATCGAATCGAGTCTAGAACAAAACTTTATTCAATTTTAAATTGACTTTATAATGCAAGCGATGAACAGTTCATTACACTACCAACAAGAAGCAAACCGTCATACCGTCCTAATTTTTTTTTAAACCAAAAACCAAATTTATCAAATCTAAAATAACCCGTTAACAAGATTTATGCTTTCGGACATATATATGGAAATGAACACTTTTGGACATATATATGGAAATATACACTATAGATGTTATAACAAACTGAACATTTTATAGGCAATGAAATGGCAAAAAAAGACATCAAGTGGCTTTTCTGTAATGTACATTAATTGGACCATATTAATTGTGTTGATATTCTGGTTAAATAAGGGAACAGTTACTACATATTGTCCTTATGTTTTGTGACCTTTTAGATTCAGTGTTTTATATCAATTTTCACACAAATAATTGGTCAGTATGAGATATGAAACTGCTAACAAAATTTAAAATAAGCTTTGTCTTATGACAAAAAAAAATCAAAATATGACAAATGATATTTAACAAATGATTACGCATAGAGTTACTACACGATAATGAAGACAATCTTTCTTTTCAGTAAATGGATACTGGATCGGAGGTTATAATTTCAACAATGAAGGTGATTTGGAATGGCTGAGTAAACCAAATCAAGCTATGCCAATAACTGATTGGTACATGGAACCATACCCACAGCCAGATGGACTTCTGACACAGCATGGCGTGATGATTTGGAGAGATTTTGATTTCCGTTGGGCTGATCATTGGTGTGACAGGCTGCTGTCATATATTTGTGAATTTACGCAAACTTGACATCACCATTCATGTACTACTAGTATAACGTTTTCAATGAGGAGAGCGCTTTTTCATGACGAAGTTGTAAAAACTGACTATATTTTAGACTAGATATTAATCAGTGTTTCATATTGTTATTCATGATATTGAATTGTAAGTATTTTCCTGTAAAATTGTATCTATCTGTTCTCGACAATGATTTTTTTTTTAAAAGTATAGTATTCATTAATTGAATAAGTTTGTTCATACAAACATTACATGTTCAATTTGTTTAAATTTTAGCCCAAAAAAGGTTATCATTAATATTTTGATATGAGCGTCACTGATGAGTCTTATGTCGACGAAACGCGCGTCTGGCGTACTAAATTATAATCCTGGTACCTTTGATAACTATTAACACCACTGGGTCGATGTCACTGTTGGTGGACGTTTCGTCCCCGAGGGTACCACCAGCCTAGTAGTCAACATTTCGGTGTTGAGATGAAAATCAATAATGTGGTCATTTTTATAAATTTACTGTTTACAAAACTTTGAATTTTACGAAAAACTACGGATTTTCTTATCCCAGGCACAAATAACCTTAGCCATCTTTGGCACAACTTTTGGACATTTGGATCCTCAATGCTCTTCAACTTTGTACTTGTTTGGCTTTAAAAATATTTCGATATGAGCGTCACTGATGAGTCTTATGTAGACGAAACGCGCGTCTGGCGTACTAAACTATAATCCTGGTACCTACCAATTAAATAACATTACAGTATTTGATATCTGTATTTAATATAAAATATACTAGCAGACGTCTAACGTGTATCTGATCTAGTCGAGAAATATTATGATTTTAATTGATAACTAATTTTGAATTGTATGGCGATTATTTTAATCTGATAACATCATCCTGTGTAAGTTTTGATTTTATGACGAATTTATCATCCTGAATTAATGATGTGATAAAGTATATTTTAGGTTAAAAAAGTGGTACTCCAAATAACGGAAAAGAAAAGTACAGTATACATATTAACCCTAGAATGGTTTTTGAACTTGTTTTGTTTATCATGGCAAACGAGAAAGTTGATGTCAAATAATTTCTATGAAATAGGCCGCCAATTCGTCAGTGATTTTTACATTATTGTTTTGCGTATATGAACTGTTCAGTGTGTCTAGTTAACTAATATCAATCGCGATGTCAACATATTAAACTTTTGACTGGTGACTTTTTTGCTATTGTTATATTGTGTATTTAAGGTTGAAACAATATTTGCAATAGAAAGTCACAGCCTTTGACGAGTTTTTTTTACACCCAGCCCTCACTTTATATTGGACAGTGGTGTATCAGTGCAACATACTAACAAATAATTAAAATATGTTGAAAAAGGAGTCTCTCATATCAATACAAAGCACACCATAAGCAACAAAATGACACAGTTATTGTCGCAGGCTCCTAATACATCACATCAAATAAGAATACCATAACACCAAACTAAGAACTCTAGTGCTCAAATTTACTGAAAGCTTATTCAAAACTCTCACAAAACAGTCGTTTTATTATATAGATTGACTCTAGAGTGTCTAGATTCTATTTTGCTTTTTTTTTGATGGAATAGTGTTTTTTTTTTGGTTGTGATAAGAAATGTATAAACACAGTGTTGGCTTATCTGCCCATTTTTTGGCGATTTATTTCTTGTATGTTTGCTCACACATTTTTGTCATTATAATCAGTGATGTAATTTTGTCAATTGAGCGGTATACTATAGTATCTAACATTGCCAAAAAGTCCGGTGTTTGTCTAGCTTCAACAGCATGTTCAGCCTGCCATGTTTCTTAAAATTTCATGTACCGAGTCAAGAATATGTCAATTGTTTTTGTAATTGTTCGTTTCTTTATCTGTAGAATAGTCGCCTGTGTTTGTTGCATGTCAGTGTTTCTGTTGTGTCATTATTTTTCTCTCATATTTAACGTGTTTCGCTCGATTTTATTTTTCAACCCGGATTTTTTTCTCTTCATCGATTGATGACTTTACTACTGTTGTCTTACTTAGATGAGAAAATAAGTGCGCACGTAAAAAAAACAACTTTACTTTAAACATATTTTATTTTAAAAAATCATGTAAATGACATACACTATGAATACAGTGCTACAATAAAACTAAGGGATTGGGAAACAAGGTTTCTCTTTTTTTAATCCGTCTCCCTAAACAACTTTATATTTGGTGTGATAGCAAAACTATTGTTATAACAGAGCTTTTCTAAATTATTTTGTTACGCACGATGTTTCCATAATTGATTAAAGGAAAACTGCATAAATTCTGTATATAATTGTTTTTATGAAACGATACATATTATGATGTTAATGCGATGTCATCAGATGAAACTGTTTATGTTTTTCATTTATATTTCATGACCCTATGTAGTTCCAAACATCATGTTGCAATTAAAAAAAAAGTCAAACATGTTTTTCTTGGTCCAAATCTAAAACCTTAATGCCTCTACTTCTTTGAAGGGTGTTTATTAAATATCTTCCGTTTTCGTCATAAAAGCCGCTTCTAGTTTACGTATACAAAGGATGAACACTGCTTTATTTTATTTGTTTTGCTTAAACAAGTTTTAGAATATGCTACCTTTGTAACTGATCACTATCTGGACAAGACTGACACAAGGGCTAGTTCATATAGTTACATTGCGTGGTATGAAGGAATTCATGATAACTTGATTATTATATATAATATATCATCTTGGGATTTTGCAATGAAATGGAGTTACAATGTCGGTATATCATACAGGAAGTATAGAGAATATATCTGGTTACAAACATAGTTATAGTCTTACATGGCAAGATTTGTTAAATTTAATAACTACTGTTTATTCTTCAACAAAGAAAAACAAAATCGTTACAGTGGAAGAAAACCAACAAAACCGAGAAAAAGAAACACGTGCATATTTAGATATATTGAACATAGCACTCATATAACTTAGTTTTAATCGATTGTTATCTGTTTCAATACATATTTTATGACAAAGTGTAGCTTGGTCCTGTTAGTATAATCTTATTTCGTGTTGACTATTTTGTATACATTTTTTTCTTCAAATAAACGAAATAAAGTCATGGGGAATATGTATGAGGTATCTATATAGTTGTATAAAAAAGAAGATGTGGTATGATTGCCAATGATACAACTATCCACAAACGAGCAAAATGAAACAAACATTAACAACTATAGGTAACCGTACGGCCTTCAACAATGGACAAAGCCTATACCGCATAGTCAGCTATAAAAGGCCCCGAAACGACAATGTAGAACAATTCAAACGAGAAAACAAACGGCCTTATTTATGTAAAAAAATTAACGAACAAAAATTTTGTAACACATAAACAAACGACAACCACTGAATTACAGGCTCCTAATTTGGGACAGGCACAAACATAAATAATTTGGCGGGTTTAACCATGGTAAACGTAGTGTTTTGTGACCTGAAATTGAGAAACAAAGGATTTTAAAGACCTAGCGAGGTCAGAAAGATCCTCTTAAAAATCAGCTATGGAAAACCAAGCCTTATGTTGTTTTTGCCTTTCTATTTAAATGATTGAACTCGTGTGTAAAGAACTTAACAAAAAAAAAACCAACGCAACATTATATATGAGAGAAATAAAATTTAAGATTGTTGATATAAAAATCAAAAGTAAACACAAAGAAACGTGTTAGTTCCCTTTAAAAATAAAAGTAAAATATACACATGGAAAAAGTATTGTAACACCAAATTTAAATGCCAATGAAAAAAACCACCTGATATTATTTTGAGATAAAATTTATTGAAATAAAAGTAGTCAAACAATACTAAAATTTCACCTGAGTTTAAGAAATAAATGTCGACACGATAAGCTTTAATCTGCATATGCAGGTACTGTACCCATAAACAAGAAGACAGGTGTTTTTATCCGCATTGTTTGCGCCAATTTAAATAACCAAGTTTATAAAGTTTTGGGATTGACACCATGTAATGGGTCCTCCACGATTTTAAATTGCAGCAAGATTGCAGATAAGCAGCATGAGTGAAGCAGATATGTCGCTGTGATGATAAGCTTTGGATTTCAAATATTTTAACAACGAGCATGACTGCATTGTCGAAATGCGCATCTGGTGCACGAAAATTGGTACTATTAATTTTATTGCACGGATTGTTGGTCATCACTATTCCAGTCTAGGTAGTTTTGTGACCTAAAATTGAAAAACAGAGGATTTTAAAGACCTAGCGAGGTCAGAAAGACCCCCTTGAAAATCAGCTATGGAAACCCGACCTTAATGCAGTTTGGTCAGTTGAAAACTCTTTGCAAACAACTTACAATCCTGAAAAGAGAGTGGTTGCCATACAAAAGCCTTTAAATAAAAGCTGCGCGAAAAAGATTAATAGCTACAGATTATCGTGCGACATGACCGTTTCCGGGACCCTTGCTTCAAATCAGACATTAAGTGGCCCGTTTCCAATGGTGCAGAGCTCGCCGAAGTTGAAATAAGAATCTTGAATAAAGATCCGTTGGCCCAATGAAATTCGGTTTATCTATCTTGGCCGGATCGTAGCCAGAATTTGAACCATATCGAGCATACATGGAACTTTAGTGTGCGTAAAGTGCGCTAGAGGACACACCAGTTCAAACTCTTAATGCCTTAAACAATTCCCTTCATCAGGAAAAGGTTACAATTACCTCAGCAGCAAATTCATAAAATGGTCGTAGGTATGAGAAGACATTTAAAGACAGTTAATCTTGTGAATGGAGGCTGAACCAATTATTGATTATTTGGTGTATAACAATCAACCATGATGTGAACAATCATATTATTGTTTAATTTGAAATGTCTGACATTGTAAAGTTCGATTACAGTAAAAGTTGTAAAATGCATTTTTTGTACAAAAAATACCTTTTTTGTTATCAACATTGTGATTAATTAAAACATTTTTTTCCATACATTCTTTTCAATCTTATAATGTCAATGTGATCAATAAAAATGGTTCAATATTATTTTACAAATATTTTATCATATTCTATTAAACAAAGCAGTTTGATTATATAAGGTTTAAAAAATCAAGGTGTTTCAATACTTTTTCCATGTGTATATAATAAAAAAAACACATATATTCTTGACCAAAATATATGCATAAAATATTTCTGAAAACATAATTACTCTTTACAATTTGCATGTGTTCAAATGGCTTCTCTGAATTCATTGATACAACATGCGCAGAGGCAAATATTTTAAAACCATACATGGATATATGAAAACGGTCAAACAGCTTTGCCGCCAAAACGGTTCCTGTGATAAATCAAATTGAAACCTTATTTCCAAATTAATAAAAGAACAATAGAAAAAAAAAATTGAAATCCATATTATTATTACCAAACTTTTGTACACAAATATATAAGAAAGTAAAATCGCAGGACAACGATCATATATATCAAAATGTTGTTTGTTATCGTAAAGATTTTATAATATCAAATAAGATGAAAATAAAATATAATTTTTGACATTTGGTTGTTGTTTTTTTGGTTCAAGTATGGTAGTTAATACAAGTGAGAGGTTTAGCTATACATTCACATTTAATCTCTTATTTTTGAATAGGAAAATGCCTGCACCAAGCTACAAATATAGCATTTTCCCCCCATTCATTTGGTCTGTTTGAGCGTTTTATTTGGCTATTTGATAAATGAGTATTCGTTTGGATTTTTCTTGCAATTAAATATTTTCTAATTTCACTTGTTTCTATAATTGTATTTTAATTTTTAGCAAGTTTAAAACTTACGGTTTCATTGATCACATGTCAAAACAGTTATAGAAGAAGTAACTATAAACTATTGATAAACTAAATGTTGACAGCGTTTTAAAATTTTTTGTAGTACAGATGGTAGAAACCTATAATAGTTTAGTAATGTTGAAAACACTATTTAATTCAAAATATTAACTTAAAAATAGAACTCGAAAACATTGTTTGCAGTCAAAAGTATATGGATTTCGTGTAAACAGTTATCTGTTCTTAGTAGGTCAGATTTTATACAAACCCTTAATTAAACCAAACGTATTGAATTCAATAAAAATGAAGTTATATGTTTTAAAGAATCCGATAGCAAGGCTTGCGCCATCTGCAAATTCACATCAATATTGCACAATTTCAGATTTAATCAGCGACATTGCACAAGTTATAATATTTGGAAAGCAATTACATAATACGTAGTGACGTAAAAGTTAGAATTTTATTTGTTTATGCACTAAAAAATTGAAACGCAAACATGTAATTATCACTATAATTGTCCTTCTTTATTGCAATGCAAGAAAGTTGAAAATATTTTCGATCGCAAATATAAAATAGCATCTTTTGAAATATAATTATAATGTAAAGCAGATAAACGTTTTTCAGAAGTCATTTCACCGGTTATACAATAAGAAAGTATTCAATGTTTTGATTTTGTCGAATCGTTGAATTACATGAATAACAAAAGGTGTGACAGTAACACTTATTGAATTTCTAACAATTTAGAAATACATGTTTTGATACTTCTATAAAAAAAAAATCGACGCTATCGACACTAGTTTTGAATTCGTTACTCGTGACCCTAGGGATGCTAAATTTTTATAATAACGTAGATGATGTCACTTTTTTTAAACTACAGACAACGATAAACAAGGTTTACTTATTTTATTTTCTGTTCTGACAATACACATGATACATGTTTAATCCCCTGTTCTCTTCGGACAATACAGGTATGGCATGGATGTCATACATGAAAAACGGAGAGTCGTCTCAATGAAACTTAAACCCCATCTTTCAATATCTAATGCAACTTTCTATGTTAAACGTCTGTTTTTCTTAGAGAGCTGTGTGGCATTATTTAAACATTTACTTTTTATAACGGTGTAGTAATCGGGTGATGTGTTTTGAGCGTTTAATCAGTATTCAATTAAATAACAGAATATAATTAAAGCTTAGCATTCTGTTTAAGTAAAGTTATATTTGTATTATCAACAATGCTCAATTTGCATATTGGTAAACGGCGTCTTCCCATGGAAATTAAAAAAAACGCCTAAAAAATCACTTAAATTACGAGTAGATGGAATGCGGTAAGTTGTGTAAGAAAGATTCATTTTATTTTAGAAAAACTTTTTTAAAAGCATTATAATCCAGGACGATATAACATAATTAATTCCCTTTTATGGTAAATATAACGTAGGTTTGAAAACACGAAACTAACCTGGAAAACTTTGATATATATAATAGTGGTTTTAAAATTTGTGTATAAAAGAACTTGTTTCATTTATCAAAGACGTATTTTTGGAAGACTGCAGACAAAGAAGACACACTTGCTTTGTTTGATTTATAATACGTTTGGTCTCATCTCATTCAAAATACTCTGGTAGTGCAAAATATATTCGGAAGGTCCTAATGAAAATTAAGAATTTATAAGTCGAGGCAAAACTGACAAGGCCATGGCGAAAATAATCAACAAAAAGATGAACGGATAAAAAAAAACGATTGAAAGAATAAAGAATTCAGAAAAGATTACTTCACAAAACCCAAGCGGATATCACGTGCATTGAAACGGATAGGAAATTACGCCCAACTAATGTCACCAATTACGTACGGATTGGGTGATAAGTCTCTTTCGATTTAGTTTAGGCCAATTAAAATTAATTGCTAGATTTTCATCCCCGCCCGCCCCTCTGAAATCGTCCCGCCCCGATTTTTTTTATTTAACAAAAATACGATTTCTGGATTTTGGTCATGTCCGTTACCAGGAACCATCGATAATTTCGTTTCATTCGAAACTTCCTGTTTCAAATTTCTTTTTTGTATTTCTTCGCCGGAGTAATCCCATCGAAAATGATTAAGTCGAAATATTCTGCTGCTCTATGATGACAACATCATCTACCGAGAATAGAGATTGATAACGAGAAGGGCATGAAATATTCGAGTTACGAGTAAAACGCCTTGTCCTTGAACGCAAATTGCGGTAGTCACCGGTAGTCACAAGTGAATCGTAAATCATGTTTTTTCTTTATTTATACAATGACTGTGTCAGGAAATTTGGACTGTGAATGATATCCAAAGCGCAAGAATCGTAGAACAAATTGGTACAAAAAACATGACTGGATTAAAGAAATTGACACAAGCACGAACTTGTTTGAATTATGACCGCATATTGAGAAAAAAATGTCGACAAACACGCATTTTAATTATAACAAGCCCTTCTATTCACCCATGGCTTTTGTTTTTGTTGACAAACAGCAAACACCCTCTGTTACTGTGCCTACCATCAATTTAGTCATTAAGCCACAACTAATCATAGTTTTTTGGTTAAGTTCATGTTTTACATCATAATTTCTTTCAACACTGAGTTTACATTTTATTCTGTACTCGTAATACTTGTATTGCATACAATTGTACCAAAACATTTAATTGATTTTATGACGACTACAAACCATTGCTTAGAAAGCAAAATAAATGTGGTGTAGGTATACTAGTAGTCTAACTGAAGACTGAAGAGAGCATTTCTCTTCTTTTTGATGTCTACTATAAATAGGTTTCTAAAGCGGCAATTGCATGTATAACAGTGGTTGCCAATCAGGGATTTTTATTTAAGAGTTTGAAAAATAGTGTAGGATTCCTTATGCAGCATGTATATACATTATACAAGCTTATTTCCCACTAGCATATACCCCGCGGTATGAAAAACTCATGACGAGGGTTTCATATGAAATAAAATTTAAAATATAAAATCCTCCCACCCGCCCCATTTTTTTCAAAAATTTGGATGAAAATCTACTAATTAATTTTAGTTGGCCTTAAGTTGATACATAAAACAAGATTATAGTTACGACAATTGAAACAACCCCCTGGTTAGAAGTAACAAAAATGTTCCATTACAGTCAAATAACTTATGGTGACATCTTCATAAGCACAATGCATTCTTGCTTTTAATTTAGTAAATCAATTGTCAGAAACCAATCTCTATCAAGGAAAGCATTAGCTCGAATATGAACAACAGGCGGTATTCATATTCAGGCGGTGCTAAAATGTTGAAACACAAAATTTTATAAATAGGAGCCTTAAATCAACTCAAATTAAATAGACATATTGTTCTCACTACGGTCGTGCATTGTCTCTTTTCTATTTATCTTTGTTTTTCATCTGAAATAAGGTAACATTTTCAATAAATTTCATTTGATATAATACAACACAAAGTCATTGAAGACTTGACTATAATGCATTGTCACTTAAGGAATCAATTTTGTATTTAAATGGTCGAGAACAGTACCTAATTCCTAAGTACAGATTTTCTAAAAAGTCAAAGGATACAAAAACCACAAACTTATTGATTTTCTCCCAAATAAAGGAGAGTACGTCACTTATGTCTGAATCGAATTTTCAACATCCGTATAATTGTTCCTGTTATCGTTGTCATGTATTTTCTTTATCATGCATTCAGGAATGTATTGTTGGTTAATGCTGTAGTACATTTCGTATTCTATAGCCTTGTTGCAATAAATCAAATAAACTAATAACCCTGTTGTGTTTGCTTACTATATGGATACTTTAGGAAATCCTTTCAAGATGTTTTGTTTATAAGAATATAACTTCTAACTCGACATTAGTCTACTCTATAGCAAACCAGAAACACAGATGTGCATATAGAAACCAGTATGACAAATTGCAGTCTGCTTTTTTATACAACTGTGTGTTTCATTACAACATGGCTGTCAAACTCAGTACAGGCAAATGTTAAAGAGTTTAAATCATTTCAAACGACTTGCAGCACTAGAGCTCTAGAGAGCAAAAGCACCCTCGATGTTGACTCGGTGTCAATGATTGAATGTGCACTGCTATGTTTATCAAGTCGACAATGTTGTTTGGCAAGCTTTTCTGGTGAAAAATCGACATGTCGTATAGACAAATCAGAGAAATGTGAAATTGGTACCGAAACCATAAACGGATGGAAAACTATTCGACGGGACATATATCGTAAGTTTGAATGTTTAAATGGTTTCATAATATAGGGTTATTGCATGAATATTGGGGAATATTGTCACAAGAAGAATTTTATATTGCACGAGCTTGCGAGTGCAATATATGTTCTACGAGGGACAATATTCCCCAATATTCATGCAATAACCCTTTTATTGTATAGCAATATATTATTTGAAAGTACAAATTGGTATAAACTAAGATTTAAATGTTGATGACGTCATGAATTTTGAAGATTTATTGCACTAGTGCAATATTAGAATTTATTGCACGCTAACTTTTGGTTACGTTCTGTTGGAAATATTATATTGCTATACAATAATTATAATTATTTGTGTATATGTATTTACAATGTTATCAATTTATAACTTTTGAACGTTGGTGATCTACCGCTGCCTTAATTGTTTATTGTTTCAAATCAATTATTGTCTATTTTTATATATCATAAACATCTTGTAAGAAATATCTGAATTGATGTTATTTACTGAAACAAAAAAGAATTTGACGGTATGAATTTATATGTGTAAGGACTAAGAAAGAGAACCCCTCTCTAATGTTTAACGTTAAAGCTGTGACCACACATTCGAAACAATGAGTGAAGAATGATTGTTTTTACTATTTTGTTTGCATTTTGCGTTTCATGGTCAACAGCATAGTTGATAAATATAAACTTTAAAATGTAAATAACACCAACAAGGCCAGGTCAAGTAACACGGACAATATAACTGAAACAGTAAACATTTTTCATAGTGGTAGCTCCAGCATACGGATTTTTTTCCGGTTCCTATGTTTTAAAAAAAAACATAAAAGAAGATAGCGACACACCAAACAAACAAAATGATCAGCAACACCAATTCAACAAAACGAAATGTTTGTCACGTATGCAATTCTTGCCTTTAAATAAATCCGTATGATTATGATGTTGTCTTGGTGTTTTACTTTTGATCCAACAATTGAATTCAGTCATGTCATTCACAGCTTTATTTTGAATTAATTGAAGTATTTTTCGTTTTCCACGTAAAAGCAATATCTTCTAATATTTAAATCGAGCTTACGTAATTACAACAATTAAGAAAATGTAAAAACGTATGGATCAAAGTGTAATGTGAGACATATTGAAAAAGTAAAAAAAAATCAAATTAGTTATCAAATAATCGTTGAAATGCAAATAAAATGGTGGCAAGCGGACACTGTATGATTACTAGTAAACATCGTGTTGATCGGCAAGACATGCCCATGCGGCAAGTTACGGAAGATTGACGATGTTATATTGCCTCTTGACTTATTTATAATTAATTTGTCAAAACAAATGTAAATTGACAATTAATAGATATAATTCACATTACGTTTTAACGAAAAATCTTCATTTTTTCGTTAAATTTTAAATCAATTGAAGTGATTTTCGTTTTTCACTTTAAAGCTTATCTACTAGGATTGAATATTCAAATGGAGATTATGTAACTACAACAAGTAAGAAAAAAAAACCTTAAGCATTTACGTGAAAGGGTCCAGGGACATAGTTATCATCCTTTCGTTGTCGTTGTCTACGAATATAGTGTGAACAGTGTATAACGTGCATGATATTCGATTCATTTTCCCAATTTATTTCTCGATATTTAATGCATGAAATATTAAGTAGGGGGATGTTATCACATGTTAAAAATAATTGGTTGCTTAATCTTTATGTTAAGTGGTGATTTGATCCAGTTAAAAAGATCAAATTTTATCACGTTTGAAGCTGTCAAACTGAATTTTACACCCCCTCAACACAGAATATTTTTGGTTAGAACTGGTAGAAGTTTCTATATTTTTGATGTTTTTTTTGTCTCACTAGTAGTACACTACTTTGTATAAATCTTTTTGAGAAAGAGCAGACGCGATTTTTTTAATTTTAATATTTTGTCTTAAAGAAATGCACTACGAAATAACTGTGTTCTCGGGCCCAAATGTGGGACATATGGAAAAAGTAGGAAAATCGAATCATTTATCAAATGATCGCTGTAATGTAATGCAAATGGTGGCAAGCCGCCACTGACTGTATATATCATATTACTAGTAAACATATCTTGTTGGTCGGCATGGCATGACCATGCGGGAAGGTTGACGATGTTATATTTTCCTATTGATTTATCTATAAAAAACATATTTAATATGTCAAATTAGATGTAAATTGATCATACATAGATATAATTCAGATACAGTATTGTAACATTTTGACGATTAATCCTCATGCTTCTGTTTTCAGTTCCGATGACCAATACAAGATCCATTAGCTTTGGCAATTCCACGTATTGTATTATTGAAGAGCATGAAGAATGGGCGAAGGCGAATGTAAGTTAAAATGATTTAGATAGAAACAGTCTTTCATATTCATAACGCACTAGTATGTTAACTTTGATATTCAAAAAGGGTGACCCTGTACTTTTGGAAAACTATTGTCTAATATCTCTTCTAAATATAGAATAAATCATTTTGTCATAAGTTCTTACTCAACATTAAAAACAGTACTTCCAAAAATTATAAGTGAGGACCAAACTGGTTATGTTCAAAATTTATTGGGTTTAATCTGAGACAAGTCCAAAATGTTATAGACTACGCAGAAGCATACAAAATTAAGGGGGCAAATGTTTTTTGTTATAGATTTCATGAAAGCATTTAATTTGTTAGATGGGATTTTTGCTTGGAACTTTGAAACATTTTTGTTTTAATGAATCATTAACTTAGTTGGTTACAACTATGTATACATACGTTCAAATATGTGTCATGATTAATGGGTGGGTTTCAGAAAATTTCAAAAGCTCATGGGGAATTTGGCTAGGCTGTTCTTTATCGGTTTCATTGTTTGTGTTGGCGGTCGAAACTATGGTTCTAAAATTAAGATATAGCAAGGAAGTAACAGGAATCACTGTTAAATTAGATGGTAGAAATCACAGTATTAAAATTTCGCAATTAGCAGATGACACAACCCTTTATTCTGTAGAGATAAACACGATGTAGTATCCGCAATGATAAAAGCACTTATCTTTTCTATATTTACTTGGGAAAAGTTTGCCTTATTCACGAAAGTTATATTGAAGAACAAGAAACATGAAGCTTAATGAAATATAACTTTGGTTGTAACTAACAATATATCCAACTGTGTTGTAAGCATAATAAGTAGTGGAATTATTTCAATTAATACAGTTTTGTAAGAAGATTGTAAGGATATTTTGCAGATATCTTTATTTTCATTAAGGAAAGTTGTCAAGGTCTTGGTGGAAAACTGGTTGAACTAGAAACACAAGAAGAGAATGAGTTTATTAAGAATGTTGTGATAACCATAAGTTCTGGAGGTATATATAATTATTAATTATAAGGAAGAAAACACAAATCGTATGGAATATACGACAAAAAAAACCCAGTCTAACAAGATAATAAAACAGAAAGATCAGCAGAAAGTATAAATCATAAGACGCATGTTTATATATAATGTAACAAACTATTAATTGTCTAGATAACGTTCAATTTTTTAAAACAGTGTTTTACATACTATTTTGCATTACATATAAAGGAAGAAGAAAATATTGTATTTTGTCTCAAACTTATCGGAAATTTATACACTAAAGCACACAAAAAGGAAATAACCATTCAGTAAAAGCAAATCATTACTTCAAGTACCTCTTTTCAAGGTAGATATTTACTTAATGTGAGGTTAACCTTAGCGAGACAGCCACTCAACGGTCTTTACATTGACAGTTTGATATGTGTAAAAAGAGTTTAAATCCAACCGATTTTAGAAAAAAGATGACAATCACTTCAAAATTGACTTTTTAATTCAAGCGATGAACAGTTCAATTCACTAATAACAAGAAGCAAACCGTGATACCTTCTTTCAAAAGACAAAAACAAGATTTATCAAATATGAAACAACCCGTTAATAATATTTCTGCCTTCGGACATATGGTAATGAACATTATAGATGTTATAACAAACTTTACATGTTATAGGCAATAAAAAGGCAAATATCAAGACCTGAAGTGGCTTTTCTGTAATGTACATTAATCGGACCATATTTATTGTGTTGACATTCTATTAAGGGAAAAATGTTTCGACATATTGTCCAATACGAATACTGTCGATTCATTTATATTCGTGGGTACCAATTTGCATGAGTTAAGGAAAACTTGCATATTCGTGGATATTTAATTTCGAGGTTTTGAAAACATTGCATACATTCCTTTGAAAAATGTGTTGTTTGATGAATATCTAAATTCATGGTTCCCCTGTACCCACGAAGTTCACAAAAATAAGTATCTAACGAATTCAAATGAATCCACAGTAATTGGTCAGTATGAGATACAAAACTGCGAACAAAATTCGAAATAAACTTTGTCTTATGTCGAGCATACAAACATAACAAATGACATTGAAATAATGATTCCGCATAGATTTAGTACATGATAATGCAGAGACAATCTTTCTTTTCAGTAAATGGATACTGGATCGGAGGTTATAATTTCAACAATGATAATGATTTGGAATGGCTAAGTAAACCAAACCAACCTATGCCAATAACTGACTGGAACATGCAGACATACCCACAACCAGATGGACTTCTGACACAGCCTTGCGTGATGATTTGGAGAAGTTTTGATTTTCGTTGGGGTGATCATCATTGTACCACCCAGCTTTCATATATTTGCGAATTTACGCACTAATAAACTTGAAATAACAATTTTCGCGCCTGTCCCAAATCAGGAGCCTCTGGCCTTTGTTATCCTTGTATTTTTCTAATTTTAGTTTCTTGTGTACAATTTAGAAATTAGTATGGCTTTCATTATCACTGAACTAGTGTATATTTGTTAAGGGGCCAGCCTAAGGACGCCTCCGGGTGCGGGAATTTCTCGATACATTGAAGACCTGTTGGTGACCTTCTGCTGTTGTTTGTTATATGGTCGGGTTGTTGTCTCTTTGACACATTCCCCATTTCCATTCTAAATTTTATACATATACTATAACGTTATCAATGAGGAGAGCGATTTTTCATGATGATGTTTTTATAAACATGATTATATTTCAAACTAGATGTTAATCAGTGTCTCAAATTGATATTCATGTTATTGAATATTTAGTATTTTCCTCTAAATTTGTATCTGTATCTGAAAGCTTTTGTTTTCGATAATGATTTCTTTTTAAGAAATATAGTATTCATTAATTGAATAACATTACACGTTTATTTGTTTAAATTTTAGCCAAAACAAAGTTGTTATTATAAACATGATAAAACATATGTGTCATCGGATAATAACTTACCTCTGACACCAAATCAGACAAAATTTTAAGTTGACAACATTCTAAGCTAGGTTTAAAATTTTTAATAAATCAGATTATGTACATGAGAGAAAATGAAATATCAATACAACTGCTGCTTGAACACCTTATATTTTTAACACAAAGGCAAATGGTCTTTTTTCTTTAGTAAATATATCTGAATGTATGAATCTGTGCATTGTTTAATATGTTGAATTCATGATATACTTACTTAAATTTCGAACACGGAATAAGGTTGATAATTAAATTGACAATGCATAACTTAAATAAAACTAGGGTATTTGGTGTCTGAATGTAATATAATATATATATATTAACGGATGTCCAATCCGTATCGTTTCGAATCGATAAGTATTATGACTTTCATTGATAACTAATTTTTTATTGTATGGCGATTATTTTAAACTGATAAAATTGAATTATATTAGAATAAATTGTATGACGGATTTATCCTGAATTGATGTGATGAAGTACAGTATAAGCTAAAGAAGTGGTACTCCAAATAATGGAGGTATGATTATGAGAAGAAAAGAACAATATAAAGCCTCGTTTCTTTCCTCTTTCTCGACAATCCTGCAATGGTTTGTAAACTTGTATTGTTCTGGAAAAATAAC
This sequence comes from Mytilus galloprovincialis, assembly GCF_965363235.1. Lineage (NCBI taxonomy): Eukaryota > Metazoa > Mollusca > Bivalvia > Mytilida > Mytilidae > Mytilus > Mytilus galloprovincialis. The sequence continues at coordinate 62,431,287 of NC_134844.1, forward strand.
ATGTTTATTTCAAATGGTTGATATGAAATAGGCCGCCAATGCGTCATTGATATCAACATTGTTGTTACGCTGATGATTGAACTATTTAGTGTATCTAATTAACTTTTATCAATCTCGATGTTAAGGTTCATCATAACAAATGGACAAATATGGCCGTATTTTCAACTCAAAAATTAATATGTGTGCAGACAAACTTGTGCTTTGTGTGTTATTGTCATATTGTCATATTGTTTATCTTAGGTTGTAATATCATTTACAATAAAAAGTTACAGACTTTGACGAATTATTCTCATACACAACCCTCTCTTAACCTCGGAAATTTGTCATTGGTGGTGTAACAGTCCAACATATAAACAAACAATAACAATCTGTCGAAAGGCCGTATATTATTAGATCGATAAAAAGCACAAAATATATCAAAATGACAAAGTTAACATGACAGGGTATGACAGTGTATTTATACATGCCAACAAAAAAAAAAAACCAACTATGTACTCTCGAGTACTCACGGTTACTTAAAGCTTATTTCAAGCTGATAAAACTTTGTTTTTTTGCCTATATACATTGTCTCTAGAGTGTATATATTCTGTTTTGCTTGTTTTTCTTTGTTTGAATAGTGATATGTTTTTGGTAGTAATAAGGATTGTATCACAGTGTTGGCTTATGTGCCCAAAATCTTTGACAATTTTACCTCTTGTCTGTTTATGTACTTACACATTCTTGTGTTTGTTTGTTCCCATATTTTAGTCAATGTAATGGAAATATATGCGACCCTCATAACGTATAAAATTTATATATCTATAAAAACTGGTTTAATCAACCATTTTTAGCAATAGGTAATTAATGTATTAAGTTAGGAATATGACATTTGTTTTTAGTTCGTTTTAGGTGTTTGGTTTTGCAATTTGAGAACGGCAGTTTTGAATTTTCCTTAGTGTTCTGAATTTTCTAGTGATTTTTTTTCGTTCATTTAAAAAAAAATATAAAGTACTTATCTTCTTGATATTCTTTTTTCAACTTTTTATCAAGTTATCTAGAATGTGTTCGAAATGGGAGTTGGTCAATTTAAATTGCATGTTTTTCTTATATGTTTGTTTTAAGACTATGTTGGATTTCCATATATATCAATTTCCATTAATATGAGGACATTAAGTCCTTTGGAAATAAAGGTAATTACATTTGACATATGTTGGTGTTAATATATTCACTCATAGGGTCTTTGCATCGAAAATAAACACATTTATTCCAAAACCAGTTATTTACATAATACGGGTGATGTTCTTTTCATAAATGTTATGATGGTATCATACTTAGTTAATATAAATGTCAAAAAACAAAAATATCTCTAATTTAAGTTTTACGATTTGAAGTTTTTAATTTTCCTTTTTAATGTGTCTTTTTTATAAATTATTTTAAACCTATAATTGTGAATAGTTCTTAAATATTGTTTGCTGATGCGCACTAAATAATTTTGCACAATTCAAAATGGTAATCTGTAAACAAGAATTTAGTTTAACCATTTCCAAAGTCAAACCACAAACAAATACGTAGTATGGATCATCAACAGATAACTGAAAGATAAATATTAATAAAATCTACATGTTTACCAAATGAGTATTTTTTTTCTGAATGTAAGTTTATTTTCAAAATACATGAAAAAATAACGCGAATATAAATTGTCGCGAATATGAAAACTTAGATCTTTCCTTATCAAACTATATCCAGAACTTAGAAAATCGCGAAATTAAATTGCCGCAAAATAGAAAAGGTAACAGGCGAAATAATGTATCCGCTAAAATAAGTTGGTTGTACAATATGTAGGTTTAAATTTGTAGACAACAACAAAAAAAAATAAAGATATATGTCCAAACGATAGAAGTGTATGGTCTGTCACAGATCAAAGAATCGAAGTCAATTTTGTAATATAAAAATGAAGGGTGTCAATAGTTAAGGCAACAGCAGTTACAAAGTTGAACGATATAAAAAGAAGATGTGTTATGCTTGTCAGTGAAACAACTCTTCACAAGACACCAAATGACACAGACATTAACAACCATAGATCACCGTACGACCTTCAACAATGAACTAGGCCCCTACAGAACTGTCATATATAGAAGGCTCTGAAATGACCGATGTAAAACAATTCAAACGAAAAAACTAACAGCCTCACTTATTTTCAAAATAATGAGGATGTTCATTCTCGGAATCACACAAAAACATTGGAAATCGCATGATTCTTAAAGCTATTGAGGTTTGAACCCTCTATAAAACATCTTCTGCTATGCATGAATCACCCAGCATGCAAAACCACACTCAGTCAAAATGTTAATATCAAGACAAAGGCACAATGAGTAATATGTCAAATGAAACGAATCGGTAATGACGGTATCCTTAGTTGATCAACATAAATGATCATAAAGGTCGACGGTATTTATAAACTATCTGTGATTCAATTTGTATAATGCTTGTTTTAGTTTGTTGGTATTGAAATTGAATTGTTTTACATTTTAATACTACAATTCCCTTTCCTTTATAACATTTGAATATTTTGAAAGACGATTTTTTTATACTGACGCATTTAGGATCCATGATGTATTGCAACGTACAACCACTAAAGACAATACATTAAGAATAGTTTCAATGCAAATATGTTTCAAGTGATTACCTTTTTGTACAAAAAAAAAATACACTTAGAATTAAACATTTTGCTTTATCTAGTTTCTCTCAAATATAACAAAAAATCTCAATTTTCGGATGTATTGAACTTTTCACTTCCTTATAATTGTTCTTGGTAATGACATAACCTTTTTCTCCTAAACAAAAGTTAGTTTTAGAAAGTGAAATAATAATCGTTTGTATTCCTACGTTTTCCAATATGGAAACTATAACCAAACATTAGCTCAGGATGTTAACAAACTTTTAGAAACAACTTCAATTTTAGATGAAAAGTAGTTTCACTTCCGTATAGTTGTTCTGATATTGAAATCAACATTTGTTTGCACGAAAAATATCGTGTTTTACAGATTTTTTTTTACATTTCTATCGTTCAAATTGAATCGACTTATAAATGATGCTGATCTATGGCATCACATTTGATGTTATATAACAATGCAGTTATATTTGATAGCCAACCTAATTCAGTGGTTGTTGTTTGTTTATGTGTTACATATTTGATTTTCGTTCATTTTTTTACATAAATAAGGCCGTTAGTTTTCTCGTTTGAATTGTTTTAAATTGTCTTATCGGGGCCTTTTTTAGCTGACTATGCGGTATGGGCTTTGTTCATCGTTGAAGGCCGTACGGTGACCTATAGTGGTTAATGTCTGTGTCATTTTGATCTTTTGTGGATAGTTGTCTCATTGGCAATCATACCATATCTTCTTTTTTTCTATTTTAGTAATACATATTTAAAAGATATTCAGTTTTCGAAAATTGCATTTGCAAGTCGACTTCAGTTTGTCGAACTTCATAATAGTAATTCTGAAACATATACTCGAAACATTATGAACACTTGCTGTTTTTTTTTCGTATTGTGCAGTTTTACATTTTATTACAATACGTATAGTCAACGAAGTAAACGTAGTAAACGCAAATGATAAAAAAATCAATACAGGAACGTTTAAAACTAAAGAGAACACTAGGGTTCGACTGACAGAAAACACCACAGATGTGTACTTAAAGTCCATAATTGCATGTGCAAACTTATGCTTAACAGATCATCAATGTTGTTTAGCAAGTTATTCCAAAGGAACTTCAACATGTCGTCTTGATTCTTCGGGTGGATGTTGCATTGAAGCCGAATCTCTAGAAGGATGGCAGTTGATCCAACGAAACTCTTTCGGTAAGTTAAAACAATAAAAATTTAGCGATGATATGCTGGTTTGGGACCCTTTTCAATACATTTTTTTTTCATTAGCGGTTATAATCGGCTCTATCATTTTTTTAAGCTATCTTATCTAAAGAAATTAATGTTAAATGATGACTTAAATGTTAACCGGTTTTCCTATTCCCAATTTTATTGGACAAATAAGGCATTTAAAAGTACTAAGAATATCTCTGGTCTTTTAAGTACAGAATCTGACCTATATTCGAATATGACGGTTTCCCTGAGTGTGAACGTTCATTGCACTAAGATGTATCTCTGAGTTTGATTATCCAACTTTCATATATTTATGTCTTTACTTATGATGTTTTATTTGTAATTCTGATCGGATATTTTTTTATGTCTTATATTTTGTAGTTGTAGTTCTATTTTCATTTCATAGTCGTATGTAAAAGTAAAGATGATTCATCATCCAGTTCATATGATTTTAGATCAAAGCAACTATATGTATAGTATGAATTTGTTTTACAGTTTGATTTAGAAGAAATACCGAGATAGTTAGATATTAAATTAATGTCAAAATCCCTTACACAATTCTATATTAATATTTGTGTAATTTGTATAAAATCGACTTATATTCAATATTGAAATGCATTTAGCAATGATATGCTAATACATGTATGGAATTCTTTTCCATAAAGGTTTGTTTCATTAGCGATGAGAGCATAATCAGTTTTATGAATGGTTTTTGTATGTTATCTATACAAACTAATATAAATTGATGAATAATAAACGTTAACCATTATTTCTGTTCCCAATATATATTGACTATAAGACAACAAAAAGTACCAGGGATCTATCCGGTCTTTCAAACCTAGAAATAAAATAAGCTGACCATTGCCGAAGAAAATGTATGCGGGTCTGAAACAAATTGAGGAATCAACGTTATAGAAACGATATGTCCAGTCACATTTGTACAGTTGGATATTTCTATAAAATATTAGAAAGGAAGTATAACAAAATCTCTCCCTCTCAGAAATTATAAATCATTAAACATCTTAAAGTCTTAGAATTGTTTACCAGTATATCACCATTGGACAATTGATAATCGAGTAAGCCATCGCATCATCCCAACCCTCCTACTTATCTTTTTGTTTTTAAGTATTACAACATGAATGTCAAAAGATAACGAATGCAAACGTACATAGTATTTGCCGGTGACACTATACACATATATGTACGGACTAGTTTTTTTTAAATCTTTATTCAGTTAGCTGTACAACATGGGTGTTATCTCAAAATTCCTCTTCAAAACTTGTTTAAGTACAGAAAAAAATATTAAATATGTGTACTTTATATATATATATATATATATATATATATATATATATATATATATATATATATATATATATATATATATATATATATATATATATATAAGATGTTTTTGTGGATTTTTAGTCACGTTAATGACTAGTTTAATCGTTTAACAAGACATTTCCGTTAGTAAAAACAAAAAAATATTTACTATACGATAAGTTTCTTTAGATAAACATACATTGTACACTACAAAAAAAAAAGATCTGACGAGGAAAAGGGATTTTCTTGGTGAGCTGTTAAACGAAACGTTAAAACATGGCTTGGTAAAGTAATGCAATTTAGTGACATTAAACAAACCCGATAATATTTAACAATTGATTTTAAACTGCTATTATCTATACTTTTAGTTTCACTGACGTATAAAGGATGCATTCACTTTAGTAATTCTACATATTCGATTTTTGAGGAGCATATAGAATGGTCCAGAGCAAAGGTTAGTCAATATTTTTTTTTCTGTTCTAATATTTGCATTTTATTTACAATACCGTATTGACTGATTTTATGTTTAAAATCCAAAACAATATTCACGTTTTGTTACATTTGCAAACTAATACTATGACAAGTCTTCAATAACATATATTTTATTTTAAAGTTATCAATTGAAAATAAAAATCAAACATTTGTCAAACTTCATCAATATGACCTTTTGAACTGCGCTGCTTTTCTGCGGAAGGTTTTGCTAGGTGTAAACCAAGGTTCCTCAAACAATTTTCTTTCGAAAATATCTATACCACGTCGTTACATATTTTCCTAGAGTACAAAGTTATACTAAACTATTCTTTTTTTACATAGAATCGTAGGAAAATATTAAAAAGAAAGTATAAAAAAAAATGTAAGAAATAGCTTTTTGTGAATAACAACGAAAATATAAGTAGATTTTACTGTTTTTTTCCTTTAACATGTTTGAGGAAAAATGTAATCTTAAATAAGTAATGTTTGAAGTTTGAAAAATTTATTTTGCTAGTGGAATAAATAATAATGAGAAATGTTTTATTTCTTTGTATGGGCATGCTGGGGTAAGGTAAGTTCGAGTTACAGACACTGCTTGTTAAATTAACGCATTTGTAATCCCTATGCGATTAATTAACAAAGAAGCAACCAAAAAAATAAAAAAAAAATAAACAGGAATTAAGGCCTTTATTCGAATACTCTCTTTATTAATAATGAAATAAAAGGAGATTGAAGAAAACATGGGTTTATTAAGAAGAGGGGTATAATACTGATTAACGTGATTTTATTTTTTAGTGCAATCTTTTGTGACTATATGTTTTAAATGCTTTTAGGAAAATTGTAAACAATTGGGAGGTAATCTGGCTGATTTGGAAACGTTGAAGGAGAATGACTATATTAAAAACGAAGTGATGACCAGAAATACAGGAGTTTAATAACTGTCAGAGAAATATTCTTCGATGTTCTTGAAGTTTGAACTCGATTTGGCATTTAACTTTTAATTTGATTTGGTTGTCACTGATGATTATATGTCTGGCGTGGTATTCTAATGTCCCAATATCTTTGAAAAGCTTGTTATTAGGATGAGTTAAAAGAAGTATACAGGGCTTATTACAATGAGACTTTAAGGAGGAAGACCTTGGCTAAGGGAAATAACTCTTAAAATCATCAGTACGTTTTTGTCAACCATTTTCAAAAACATATTCTAAGCTTCTAGGTTACATAGATTATTTTTAATCTGTTTCAGGTAAATGCTTAAAAAACATTGATGAACTTGACTTTCACAAACGCTTAACTGATTTAAAGAGTTATCTCCCTGAACCAAGGTCTACCCCCTTAAAAGAAAATATTATTGAGGTTAACATATTTACGATCGCTTACGACCGTTAGTCAAATTATTGATAGCGTTTAGGCTTTAAACGCCAAATGTCATTAGATTATCAAAATCAAGATAATGAGTCATATGGGATTAATAAATGTACAAGGGTCGTATAAAAATTAAGGAACTAAGTATACAAATCGTCATAGAAAACGAATTTGATATCAATTTTGTAGATTTTTTGCTACTTCTACGACCTAACGTACAAACCAAATCTATGAAACAAGATTGTTTCTAATGGTTTGTTGTAACGAAATTACGCGTACAAGCAAAATATAGAAGCGTTTGACAGGACCAGAGAAACTTGACCGTTACAATCTCCAATTACCCCTTGTACTCCCCTAAGTTAACTGTCGGAGATATCCATTTCAGTTGAACAGAGGAAATTTCAATGTATTACAGGCATATGAAAAAAGGGGGAAACAACATTATGATAATAGTTATCAAAGGTACCAGGATTATAATTGACGTACCTAATATTTAATTAGACTAATATTTACTTTATATAATATATTATAAAAACGTTAATGTTGTATGATTGAAATCGAGACAACTCTCAGAAGAGATTTAATAACACAGAAATTACCCACAACAGGTAACCGTAAGGCCTTCGACAATGATGAAGGCCCTATAACAAAAAAGGATGATAAAACCAATTAACACGTCCCAATATTTTATGGATTGTTGGAAGTTTCCTTCTTTATTGGGCGAAGAAATATGGTAGGAACAACCTGGGACTGGGGTCAAAAGGTGTAACAATATACTGGATTGGGCAACCTGGTTTACAGATTGAAGATTTGGATTCCCTACTGGACGCAAAAAGAAAATTTTTACCTTCTCCTCATTTTATAATAATTCACTGTGGAGCTAATGATTTGACAGATTTAGAATTGACAGGGAAGGGTTTAATGGAAAATGTAAAATGTTCTATCCTACGTTACAAGGCTTTATTTAAAAATGTTATTATAATATGGTCTTCAATGCTACAGCGCAGATACTGGCATTTTGCCCCCTTGAATGCGGATGAAATAATCGAACAGAAGAGAAAAAGAGTGAATTCAGTAGTCAAAAACTTTGTAATAGAAAACGGGGGAAAAGCTATAATACATGATAACATTAGGGCAAGTGAAGTGTCTTTATACAGAACAGATGGAACTCATTGTCACAAACTGGAAATCAGGTTTTCTTAAATAATATACAAGGGGGGGGGGGGGGTTGAGTCTTTCCTACGCCCAAAACTTTTCCAATGATTCAATAATGAAAATTTTGTGGAGGTGAGAACCCCAGTCAGATTTGGTAGCTGACTAGGGCTCTCATGTGGCGGTCCAGGGAGACTGGTAGTGATTGGGGGATTATTTCACTCGGCCCTTGCTCTGGGGCTGACAAGTTCTACAATTTCAGGTTTAGAAAATGTGGTTAGTGGTAACGGTGGGGTCTACAGGTGGGTAACTCTGGGACCTCCTCCACCTCATCTTATAGAGGGGAGGCCTACACCTGCCAACAGGTGGGGCACTAATAACTGGAGCATTGGTAATACGAGTGTTTTCTCCGGTCACTCCCCACGGTAGGTGGTGGTGTAACCGTGTTTAACTACCAGGGGTTTTATGACACTATGTCAACATAGGTCAGCTGATAGCCATTGTGTATAGGTAATCGGTAGTCACCCTGGCGCCTCAACAAAATATTATAAAATACTCTGTAGCCAAAGTAATGCCACAAAGTAAAAATGTATATTCTAGTCATGAAAATGTAAATACAAGTTGGTGTAATAAAATGTATGTTTAATTCAAAGGATTGTTTTTGTATAAGTTGTAAAAGATATAAATGAAAAACAGAGGATGGAACCTCTACACAAATGAGTATAATATACAGAAAGTCTGTATAATGTTAATTTTGGTATTTGTGAATTACGGTTAAACAACAGATAAAGAGAGACAACTCTAGATGAATTTTTAATCACTTTTTGATTAAAGGTAGGACTTCAACATAGTTTAGAAATACGTCAACAACTCTTGATCGTTGTTCTTCATCTCATTGTTATTCGTTCAGTGTTGATATAGGGTCTTCTTCAATGAGTATTGCAATTAACATGATTAATTGATATTATAAAAATTTTATATTTTCAATAATCTGGTTTAATTCAATCAAATATTCGTGTGGGTGCGTGGGCGTTGCAGTCTGTAGCTCAATGTCATATTTGGCATGGCCATAGCGGCGCTCGCAGCATGAATCAGAATTTTGGAATTCCCGTATCAGCTAGAATAGAATTTTGGAATTCCCGTATCGGGCACTTGTTAATTTGCTGTCGACAAGAAAGCAAGTGTTACGCAAATAAGTTAAAATATCCAAACCCGCCCGCCCTCCCTATGAGAATAGTTGCTGCTGTTTTTGTTTTATATTTTCATGCACTGGTTTGCTGTATTTGATTACAATATTATGGTTACCAGTATACAAGCCGGACCTTCATAGTATTGGACCTATACAGGACTATTTGGAATAAACTTGCGTTTCTATGATTTGGACATTTCCGTCATTAAGCACTTTTCATTTCAGTTGAACAGAGGAAATTTCAATGTATTACAGGCATATGAAAAAAGGGGGAAACAACATTATGATAATAGTTATCAAAGGTACCAGGATTATAATTGACGTACCTAATATTTAATTAAACTAATATTTACTTTATATATATATATTATAAATACGTTAATGTTGTATGATTGAAATCGAGACAACTCTCAGAAGAGATTTAATAACACAGAAATTACCCACAACAGGTAACCGTAAGGCCTTCGACAATGACAAAGGCCCTATAACAAAAAAGGATGATAAAACCAATTAACAGGTCCCAATATTTTATGGATTGTTGGAAGTTCCCTTCTTCATTGGGCGAAGAAATATGGTAGGAACAACCCGGGACTGGGGTCAAAAGGTGTAACAATATACTGGATTGGGCAACCTGGTTTACAGATTGAAGATTTGGATTCCCTACTGGACGCAAAAAGAAAATTTTTACCTTCTCCTCATTTTATAATAATTCACTGTGGAGCTAATGATTTGACAGATTTAGAATTGACAGGGAAGGGTTTAATGGAAAATGTAAAATGTTCTATCCTACGTTACAAGGCTTTATTTAAAAATGTTATTATAATATGGTCTTCAATGCTACAGCGCAGATACTGGCATTTTGCCCCCTTGAATGCGGATGAAATAATCGAACAGAAGAGAAAAAGAGTGAATTCAGTAGTCAAAAACTTTGTAATAGAAAACGGGGGAAAAGCTATAATACATGATAACATTAGGGCAAGTGAAGTGTCTTTATACAGAACAGATGGAACTCATTGTCACAAACTGGAAATCAGGTTTTCTTAAATAATATACAAGGGGGGGGGGGGTTGAGTCTTTCTTACGCCCAAAACTTTTCCAATGATTCAATAATGAAAATTTTGTGGAGGTGAGAACCCCAGTCAGATTTGGTAGCTGACTAGGGCTCTCATGTGGCGGTCCAGGGAGATTGGTAGTGATTGGGGGATTATTTCACTCGGCCCTTGCTCTGGGGCTGACAAGTTCTACAATTTCAGGGTTAGAAAATGTGGTTAGTGGTAACGGTGGGGTCTACAGGTGGGTAACTCTGGGACCTCCTCCACATCATCTTATAGAGGGGAGGCCTACACCTGCCAACAGGTGGGGCACTAATAACTGGAGCATTGGTAATACGAGTGTTTTCCCCGGTCACTCCCCACGGTAGGTGGTGGTGTAACCGTGTTTAACTACCAGGGGTTTTATGACACTATGTCAACATAGGTCAGCTGATAGCCATTGTGTATAGGTAATAGGTAGTCACCCTGGCGCCTCAACAAAATATTATAAAATACTCTGTAGCCAAAGTAATGCCACAAAGTAAAAATGTATATTCTAGTCATGAAAATGTAAATACAAGTTGGTGTAATAAAATGTATGTTTAATTCAAAGGATTGTTTTTGTATAAGTTGTAAAAGATATAAATGAAAAACAGAGGATGGAACCTCTACACAAATGAGTATAATATACAGAAAGTCTGTATAATGTTAATTTTGGTATTTGTGAATTACGGTTAAACAACAGATAAAGAGAGACAACTCTAGATGAATTTTTAATCACTTTTTGATTAAAGGTAGGACTTCAACATAGTTTAGAAATACGTCCACAACTCTTGATCGTTGTTCTTCATCTCATTGTTATTCGTTCAGTATTGATATAGGGTCTTCTTCTATGAGTATTGCAATTAAAGGCAACAGTAGTATACTGCTGTTCAAAACTCATAAATCCATGGACAAAAAACAAAATTGGGGTAACAAACCAAAACTGAGGGAAACGCATTAAATATAGAACAACGGCACAACATAGTGTTGATTAAAATTTAAAGAGGACATATACCAACCAAATAAAACATGAATAAAGACTTATACCAATTACAAATAGAAAATTGAAACAAAAACAAAAAAACAGTAGGGAAATGCTACTAAAAATAATCACGCTAGAGCACAAAACACTTGTTTTATAAGAGCTCGTTTAACAAAAGTACTTAACGTAACACAACAGGGTAATACTTCATAAAAAACCGCTTCGTCATAAGAAAGCTTACGAAGATGTACGAAAAAACACATTATACTTAAGCATTGCTTCTGACCAAGTGGCTGTAACTTCAATAATTTTGTACGTTGACATACCGAAGCTGAGACACTCGTTGCATTCTGGTAGAACTGGACTTGATAAATAGTTGTTATCCTTTTATTCATACACAAACATGAGAAGATGTGGAATGCTTTTTAATTATACAATTACACACTAGAGTTTAAATGACGCGAATATAATATTAAGCAATTATGAGTATACGGACGCCCATGAACAATTAGAGAACCTATATCTTATAGTCAGCTAAACAAGACCCCAACATAAAACATGTAAAAAAGAGGAACTGTACGGACTTAATAATCAGAATATACGAAATACAAAAGAAACTATTTCAAGTTGGTCGTTTAATATATTACACAAATAACACTGCTGTGAGAATAAACATTTACATATGGAAAAGAGGGATGCAAAGTGATAATGAGGCTAGAAAGAAAGACAACATTTAGCACATCCATCCTCCAAAAGAAAGAAAATCTAAGAAAGAAAAAAACAATCACAGAGTAACTGCACAAAGAAAAACGATGATGCAGGAACACAGCATACAAACATAAAAGATTAACGCAGCAGGTCTGTACGGATCGGTTTCTTTCCAAACGTTTGTGTTACTAGTCAGCCCTCTCATAGTCGATGAGGACACAATATTTAGTAATTTGCGATTAAACGGGCAATATTCTCAAAGCATCTACTACATGTAAAATAAATTAAGGCAACCATAGTACATGTATACCGTTAATAAGAAAGTAGATCATGTTTGTGAGGATTCAAGGGTTGATATTATTCTGTAACACATTATCATTCGTACGGTAGTTATTTTTGTGGAGTTTGTTGTTTGCTCTTTGGTCGGGGTTGATGTCGCTTTGACACATAATTATTACCCCAAAAAGTAGGACAAACGTTAATACAAAAACAGGCAAAAACATATTCTTCAATATTTTCCACTTTCTTTTTAAAACAGCATCTTGCTTGTGAATCGTTTTTTAAATCGTATTTCTTAAAAATACAAAACGAACCTATTTCTAATTAATTAAGACATTTTGAAATTGAAGCACATGGGAAACCGTCACATGTAATGTGTATAATTAACTATCAACAATAGCCAATTTAGAATCCAATTATAAGTTCAATTATAAAAAGTGGTCAATCATTCATTAATTAATTAAATATCCTGATCAGAAATCCTTATATGAATACTAGAAAAGAAACATAAGTGGCTTTTATAATTATCTTATATGTGACGAAACCCGCAATCCGTAATGAGAATGGCAATACTTCGGTATTTTTTTTACAAATATGATGGCTGTCTCTGTCAAATTGAAGGTACCGATGCAATGCTACAGATATGCTTGTCTTTTCACTTACGTCTGAAAACAAACTTTTAGAAAATTGAATACTTATTTAGTAACCTTCGAACATTTTTCGATAGTCTCTACATGCAGCATATCTAATGTAATGACTTTACAAATAAGCACGTGCTACTAGAATGGAATTCACGTTTCCTCCGTAAAACTGTTTCTGCTGAAAATAAGGAAGAGGACACCTGCTCTTATTGATATGTTATATCCTGCTGTTACCCCCCCCCCCCCCAAAAAAAAATGTTTGTGTCTGAACAAGAATCCACGGGAATGAAATTATTCAATAATGTTTTTTATTCTCTTTCACTTTATCAAATTTAATCATTTGGTGTCCTATTCCTTATTTTCAGCAGAAACAGTTTTACGGAGGAAACGTGAATTCCATATTTCTTAATTTGCATTCGAGTCTTATTGAACATATCGTAAATCAATAAGCATAAGACAAAATCCTATCAGAATAACAAATATAACATCACAACCAAATACACGAATTTGGGATAGATAAGTACCGTGACACGTCTTATAGTTATGTGAATTCACACTAAAAAACAAACGACACAACGGAAACACAACGTTAAAATGTAAAAGAACTAAAATATAACAATGGACATATTCCTGACTTGGTACAGGACATTTTTAAAGGAAAACATGGTGGGTTGAACCTGGTTTTGTGGCATGCCAAACCTCCCTCTTTTATGGCCATGTGAAATATAACATTCAATTGACACACAGAAACGAACCACAATACAACAACGGCCACATTCCCGACCCGGCACAGGACATTTTTAAAGAAAAAAATGGCGGGTTGAACCTGGCCTTGTGGCATGCCAAAACCTCCCCTTCTATAGCCATGTGAAATATAACATTAAAAGGACAACTCAACACCACAGGACCACAATATAAACAAATTGGAGAACACAATTGACAAAGAAACACACGAACAACAGCCAACAAAAGGCAACAAGTTGAAAACTCCAACACGCCAAAAGTGCACCCCATCCACACAAGATCCACCAGTGACGCCAAGATACAAAAGCCCGAAAGCCGAAACAAGCACAAAGTCGAACAGCATCGAGGGCCAAAAGATCAAAAAAGTTTTGCCAAAAACGGCTTACCATTCCTTCCCCTTTCTGTTGGAAAAATTTGGATGGTTATTTAAAGAATTACTGAAGCATGACTGGATTGGGCCCCCTCTTGTGAAATTCCTGAATCCACCAATGAAATAAGGGCTAACATTCTGTATGTGATGTTCATTTAATTTACGGCGAGCCTGTTTCTGATGTGAAAAATTACAGTCTCAGACTGCGCTTCTTAGTATACAAGTAATTGGAACTTTTTTACCTTTTCATATATTTCTGACAGTTTCCCCCAACTAGGCCGAAAAACGATAATTCAAACCGGAAAACGTGACATATTCTGACTGACATGTCCTATCATTTTGTATGTATAGGAAATGGACCCTGAGTTGGGAGTACTATTTGATGGAACTATGCCTTCAAATCGATCAATAAAAAGAGTTGTAAAATTATTGGATCTTTTACAGAATTCAATATGTTTTTATTATTTGTAGGACAGTGAGTACACCTTCGAAAAAGGTAACAGTGCAGGATATACACGACTTGCAGTATCGTGCACTGCAAGGTCAATTAGAGATACAAGAGATGCAAAAAATTCAAATGGACCTAGAAAAAACAAACTGGAACTTTAAATTGAGCAGAAGTTAGTGAGTGGCAATTTAGAACCGGTTACACTCTCCCAGGCACTTGCCTCTATGTATTAAATGAATTAAATTCATTTTATATTGTTGATTTGTATTTTAGAAATTACTATGAGGCCAACAAAACCATATTGTGTGCACAATCATATGTAAAAGAAAATAACAATTCAGCCACACCTAATGCACATCCACCATTCAAAGAATAATAAATGATACATGAATCAAAAACGTATAAACAAATGACAAGTATTTCAACCAAAGACTCAATGATCTAAGGATGTAATAGTGCAACTGCACGATCAGGAAGCGAGCTCCTAGGTTTCATGTTTGACTTCTTGCAAGGAATGATATATCTTTAGATCCTCGCTGCAATTATTATACATATACCTTCCCAAATCAAGAGCCTTGAATGGCTTGATCCCTTTTTGGGCCATTTAAATAATTTAATTTTTTTCATATGGTAATTGATATAATCAATTGGCGATCATACCACATATTCTTATTCTTATACTGAAGTACAGTTGCCTGCCTACTGGGTTTTTGATTTCATAGACGACTAACTGCTCACCATTTACCTTACCAATTTAGAAGCTGTAAATGCACACTTACTCTCTCGACAGATTTTCAAAGTGATCGTAAAAAGATCTATTACTATTTTCAAATTTCCTCATTTTTGTAAATGAAAGACTATGTATGAAAATATGGAAAAATAAAAGCATACAATTTATAAGGCAAACAAGTGGTAGCAAAATGGTCCCGTGTGCCTTTTTCCGTCCTGTGGACCATTATAGGGTGGCATTTGTGGTTGATTGTCAATCGATTGTTCTTCTGCAACTTAAGGTTCATTCCTCAAGATGGCAATATTTTGCAAAATACCACAAGCAATGATGATTCGGCAAACTTTATCAGGTTTCACTCGGAACTGGAATACAATTTAAAAACATTTATTTTAAAGAGTGACAGAAATACTATTTGTATGTAGCCTGAATTAACGTTGCTCATGAATAAGTCTGAGATTTAAAAGTAAATCTATTACGAAAACACAAAATCAGGTATGAAGACGAACAAACAGTGCAACTGATATCATGATGTACTGTTATATTCACGATTTATTAAAGTTACAGTAATGACTAACTTGAAGCAGTTACACCAACAGAACTACATGAAGTTACCGAACTAACATTACAAATTTTCCAACTGGATCCCTGTTATCCGTATAATGTTAGGGTTTTGATCTGTGTGATGAATTGTCGAGCATTGTGTTCTTGTCCCGGCTTGATATTTAATGTGTTTTTGACGTCAGCTTTATCAACCCTTTAATATACAACTGATTTTTCAGTTTTTTCGGGTTTTTTTACGTAATAAAGATAAGGAGATTTGGTATAATTGTTAATTGTATAACTAAAATGTATGTATCCTGCGAAGTTGAGATGACGTGGATGTCGGCAATTATAGGCAACCATACTGTGGTCAGCAAAAACTATGTATAGTAGGCTACTAAAGGCCTCGACAGAGAAGGAGACAATTATGAATACCTAAACCGAAATTTAGAGAAATCGAAAAATGTAATGAAAGATTTAGTAGACAGCAGTCAAACAAGAAAAAAACCCACATAACTTTATATATATAAGGACATACACTATGTCAAATATTCATATTACTACTATATAAAAAAGAAGATGTGGTATGATTGCCAATGAGACAACTATCCACAAAAGACCAAAATGACACAGACATTAACAACTATAGGTCACCGTACGGCCTTCAACAATGAGCAAAGCCCATACCGCATAGCCAGCTATAATAGGCCCCGATAAGACAATGTAAAACAATTAAAACGAGAAAACTAACGGCCTTTTTTTTGTAAAAAAATGAACGAAAAACAAATATGTAACACATAACCAAACGACAACCACTGAATTACAGGCCCCTGACTTGGGACAGGCACATACATAAATAGTGTGGCGGTGTTTAACATGTTAGCGGGATCCCAACCCTCCCCTAACCTGGGACAGTGGTATAACAGTACAACATAAGAAAGAACTATAAAAATCAGTTGAAAAAGGCTTAACTCATCAGATGAACAAAAACATGATTATCTGTAAAGAATTAATTGCACCTCTGATCCTTGAATGTGAAAGCGCTTCTTCCATATTCAAAATGTCCTTTCTATTGTTGACCTTGTTGAGCAATGCCTTTTGTTAAACCTTGCTTGACCTCTACCAGCAGCTGGTTGTCTGTATGGTGTCAGCAAAAACTGTCTGCAGGGATAGGCACTTTCTCCTAACAATACACCTGGTCCAATTCCTTGATATCCATTCTCAAGATGTTGTCCTATGGCTGAGGTTCTGAAAACATGAGAATCATGTGCTGATCCTGGCCACCTAGCACTGATGTTGGTGAATCTTTCTTTAAACAAATATATGATAATTAAAAAAGGGGAAAAAGTAGTTCCATAATTCATTTGTCAATGCAAAGCAAGTCAGTGATTGTGAAAGTATGGTGACCCATAGCTATTTTTTTCTGTGTCATTAAATCTCTTGTGGAGAGTTGTTCCAATAGCAATTATTACCACATCTTCTTTTATGTGCATGCATATAGTTTGTCCATTAAAGTTCGAGCCATTAAAATATTGGCAGAATTTGCAATGTAATGAAAACGAAATATGTATAGTATAAACAATTCAGATAAACAATACATCGGGGATCGAAGTAATATGCTCCCTCAACATTCTTAAAAAAAATGTATTGAACAATGACTGACTTAAGGATTAGTAACTATTTCTCGACCGAAAAGAATGGGGGAGGCGAAATATTTGGATGATTGTACACTTATTTTGTTTCGAGGTTTTTTTTTTTTTAAATGTTGGGGGGAGGTTGTCTTCTCACATTAACATTTAGAGGTAGATCAAGAATTTCTTAAAACTACATGAGGCACACTATTTGTTGACGTTTCAAAGTTGATAAGCCTGACCAAATTCTACCTAAAGCAGATAAGGGGTGGATTGGCAAATCTTTATAACTATTTTGATCAATAAATTTATGTTTTTAGCATAAACTCTTAGCAGTTCACTCGATTTAGCATATTTAAAAATGAAACGGTAAAAACAGAGAGACACATATGTGTATATATATGTCTCTGGTAAAAAGCAATGATTCTACGGATCCAATAAAAAAGTGTATGATAAGATTGAGTTGTCCTTCTTTTTCCAACGATTTTCAGATTAGCTGAAAACCAGTTCAACAGAAAACCAGCCATGTATATGGTCAAGGACGATTGGAGATGTCAAGAAAAAGAACGCACATAATGCATGTTGTAAACATAAAATAGGTAAAATAAATAACCTTCATGGTCACAAATGGCTTGTACGTTGATGCTGTGGAACTCCTTTCGGTAAACTAATGCTGGTTCATTAATTCTAGGCCTAGTAATCCGTATGTGAATCCCATCAATGCATCCAACCACGTTTGGAAAACCAGCCTTTTCATAAAACTTAGCCCTTATCACGTTCTTCCTCTGATTATCTGGCAACGATATGAAATCATCCTTCCTGGCAACGAATGAATCCGTCACACGGTCAACCACACGAGACACAGTTGATTTGTAAAATCTCATCGTGTCCCCAACTACTTGCAAGTGTGATCCACTTTCATAAAACCTCAAGGCAATCATAACCTGTTGTTCCACTGAAAGGGCTGTGTCCTTGTTTGTCCCACGCTCCAGATCCCCTGTCATTAAATCTGACAAATCCCAAATGGTCTCTCTGCCAAATCTATATCTCTGCCTTAGCTCCTCATCAGAAAATTCCCTTTCTAAAGGGTCAAAACCGCGAAAATGTCGCTCTCTTTTAATGACTCGTTTAATTTAACGACAAGTTGAACAACAGACCCCTGGAATATGAAAGAAAAGTGTTAAGTTAGGAATATATAGTTCGGTGTATCTGTTCTAGAACCCATCAGTAAAACTAGATAAAAAGTAAACAATTAGTTCGAGCATGGAATAAAGTGTGATCGAATAATTCGTTTCTTGGACATGTTGAATAACAACAAGTCTGTAATCTCTTAATATAACACCTATCAATAACACTATGATAGTTCCTGCAAATGATGTAGATCTGGCTACTTTTGTTGAAGAATTGCAGGTTAGATTAACAATAGACTACTACAAAATAATATTAAATGAAGATAAAACTGATGCAAATCAGCAAACAATGATCGGTTGTGCACGTCTTTTCCTTCAAACCACGACTTGTAGGTTATAACAAAGAAACCTCGTCAGATCAACTTGATGTTACTGAACAATAATTTGAACCAACTGAATGTCATGGAAAATAAATTACTTAACACGATTCTTTATTTTTCAATAAAATATTATGATATCACACATATTTCAAAAGGTGCAATATAATTGTTCTTTGAACATGCTAATCATTGTATGCCTTGTAAGTCAGTTAAAAGCTGAAAAGATTTTAATGTATGTCCTTGTTTTTGTATACTATCTCAACTCTTAATGAAGCTGATTTAGTTAGTCATTAATTGTTATTTCAATAAAACTCATTAATTGTTCTGCTATATTTTCTTTGTCATATACAAGTCGTTTATCTTTTGAACTGAGATTTTAAAAACTCTGTTTGCCAATCGTTCTGTTGATTAATAAGAAAGGCGTGGCTCATTGTCTTATATTACCATTCCTAGATGCATTCATACGAATTGAATGCAACCTAAAGCAATTAAATTAATCGTATTCAGGTCAACATACCTTTATTTTTGCATATAGATATAAGAAGATGTGGTATGATTGCCAATAAGACAACTCAAAATTTGTAACAGTAAACAAGTGTCAGTCAAAGTACGGTCTTCAACACGAAGCCCTGACTCACAACGAATCGCAAGCTGTACAGGGCCTTAAAAATTAATAGTTTAAAACCATTAATACAGGAAAATCGACGGTCAAATGTATTGATGAACTACCTATCAATAAAGACGTTTGAATTTTCCAAACTTCTATATATCAAAAATGCACTAAACAAAAGATAAAAGGTAAAACACCATTTTCTAAATTAGCCATGTCCATATACAACACTTATCAAGTTATCGATCTGTCGTACCAGTATAAGTTGATGTCTCTGGTTTACAGCTTGATTTAGAAAAGAAAAATAAACACAATGAAACACCGACATAGCTAGATAATACAATTAGATATCTAGTTACTTCAATTTTGTATTTTTAAGTATTGTAATTTTTAATTGTTTATAATAAATGTTATATCAGTATTACAAACCTAATCTTGAATAATATCCTAAATTCTATCCTATTTTTTGGAATTTTTTATAAATTCAAAACTGACGTCACTTCATGCGATGATTTCTTCGGCTAACTCGGCTGTGATGTTTAATGTGCTTGTTTTTAAGTTATTTAATGTATTTGTCACCACTTCGATGTTATCATGTTTATCTTTTATATGGTCATTTTTATAAATTTACTGTTTGCAAAACTCTGAATTATTCGAAATACCAAGGATGTTCTTATCCCAGGCAGATAATCTAAGCCGTATTAAACACAACCTTTTGGAACTTTTGGTCCTCAATGCTCTTCATCTTAGTACTTGTTATGGCTTTCGAATTTTTTTGAGCGTTACTGATTAGTCTTGTGTAGACGAAAAATGCGTCTAGCGTATTACATTATAAACCTGTACCTTTAAATAGCTATTATTTGTTTGTTTCTCTACCCTATATGTTCTTCTTTTTATTTGTATTGTAGTCCTGACATGTAATGTTGTCATTTTAATGGTTCATTTAACATTGTCATACAAGCTTGAGGATTGGCTAGTCACAAAATCACCATTTATTTTATTAAAATGTCCTTTACAAAGTCAAGAAAATGGCCATTGTTATATTATAGTTGGTTTCTGAGTGTGTTACATTTCAATGTTGTGTTTCTGTTGTGTCGTAGTTCTCCTCTTATATTTGATAGGTTTCCCTCATTTTGAACAGCGGTATACTACTGTTGCCTTTATTTACTGATTGTGTCGGAACAATATTATAAAATCAGGGAATATCAGGGAAATACGGAAATCCACATAACAAACACACCGCCAGAAGCTTTCAACACAAAAGGAACAGGTTTGTCTTGCACAACTTTCACAGAAATATACGTATACCAATATGACAAAAAGGTTCAGTAGTACATATATCAATCTATATTTAGTTATTATTCATAATACATATTTTAAATCATACCGTATCTGTAGTATCTACAGTCTGATAGTACACAACAATTGCACTAATCAAACAGGACCCTTTCAATGTGTACTACTTCTGTTATGTACTTTCTTGCCAGGCCCAAATTATTGGTGTTACATACACTTAGACAAAATTAGGCCGTGTTCACACCAAACTCCATGTACAGTAAACTTGTTTACAATTAGTTTAATGTACTGGACATTGGTTTCACATTAAATTTGTTCACATCTATACACCTTGTTTAATTACCTGTACATAAGATTCGTTCACACTTGTAAACTCTATGTCATTTAAATGTTCATTACGTAGAATCGCGAATGAAAAGTTTTCGGACAACTTTTCTAGCAGTAAGGGAACGACCATATGACTCTGAATAGAGGGGATGGAAATATTCCAAACCCCAATTGGATAAAGAAAACAATTCTGGTTTTATAGATGAGAAAAAATATTCTGAATCAAGAGTTTCCCTATACATTATAGTGTTAAATGTTGAAGAAAAAAAATTTGATTACCAGCATAAAAAAAACACAAAAAAAAAAACAAACCGTTAAACGTTTGCGCGGAAATAATTCTGACTCAGATAAATAAAAAAAAAATACCCCCCCTTTTTTTGAAGTTAAGTGGTTGCTTCTTACTGAAAGCCATTTTAATGATTTCCAGTAGTTTAACTATACTAAAGATGTCTCGATTAAGCATTAGAAAACGTACGCTGCAACAGCGTGCTTACAGACGAAGAAGAAGGATTGATATATTAGGGATCACTAGATTTCTATCTTTTCTGTTTGTTCAAATGGTACTCTTCTCCAAGAAGTATTTGGCAAAAAAAGGGGGGGGGGTGGAGTAATGTTTTTTTTTTTTTACTTTTTAAGTGTAATTTCACGGATCCGAGATATTGCACAAACAATACATTTACCTCACACTTTTTAAGTAATGCATTTATGAGTGAATCGTTGTTTGAATAAAGACCAGTGGCAAATATTTCTGTGTAAGTCAAGTTTATTCGGAAATACCTTAATTTTCAAATGAATTATGTGTTCGGCAATGATGCTGCTTTGAGTCTTGATAAGGGCATAGATATATCAAGTTTAGACAAATATTCTGTAAAGAACTTTTATTATAATAATTGCTATAAATATCAATTTTATTCAAAAATCGTTTCTTCTTTAAATATCCACGGTGAAACTAATGTTTTAAATGCCTAGTTTTATGTACACTGAATCTACACAAGGCCTACATCGAGTATCGACTGCATGTAGACAAAACATGATTTACACTACATGTAAACATTGAGTTTTATCAATGGGAACATAATTTTGTTTAGTTTATGTGTGAGTTACACTTACACAACACCGAGTTTAGGTCAATGGGAACACGGCCTTAGACGGAGAGTACTTAATAGTGTGCTGCACAATTTGCAACCGCCCTGTTCTTTTCAAGTGAGTACAACTTCTGTGATTTAACATATATATCATATGGTTATCGTTACGATATTTAGTAGACTTATGTAAGGATCCTCAACTCGTAGGAGAGCGTTCTTTCTGGTGTATGTAGTTGACCTACAGCTAGGCAAAACAGGTACAGTCCGGTCAAGTATATTGGGCATTTAATATCAGTTTTCTAAAACACAAACAAGACAATTTTTGAGACAAACTATTTAAAGCAAAGTATTCTATTGGAAGTAAAGGAGGGGCGAAAGATAACAGAGGGACAGTGAAACTTATAGACTGAAATAAACTGACAACGCAATGGATAAAAAAGAAAAAGCCGAAGAGACAAACAATAGTACACAAGTCACAACAAAGAAAACTGCAAACTTAAGTTATAATGTTACATCACTGTCCTAGGTTTTACGAGGGATGGGCACCGACAAACTAGGTTGACCCACCACATTATGTATATGACTGTCTAAGCCAGGAGCCTGCAATTCAGTGGTTGTCGTTTGTTTTTGTGTGTCATATTTTTTTCGTTCAGTATTTTTTACATACATTAGTTTTATCGTTTGAATTGATTTACATTTGTCATTTGAGGGCTTTGTTTTAACGCTGACCTTGTGGGAAAGGTTTAATTCATTGTTGAGCTGAAATGCGTAATGTGACCTACAGTTCGTTGTTAATTTCTTTGTCTTTTGGTCTCTTCTGTAGAGTTGTCTCATTACCAATCATACCACGTCTTCTAAGTTTCATATACTTGATGTATTGTGATTCACTAATGGTTCATTCATTGGTATCGTCTTTCGATTCAAAAGTTGATTGAAGACCCCAGATATTTTTTTTTATTGAAATGTGGGATATGACCAAGATTCATAGAGTTATGATAAATAAGAAAACAGGCGTAATGTATGTAATGTAAGTTGACGAAAAAAAATTGAATGGCGAAAGAAGTGATGAAAAAAATTTTGCCCGAACATATACACTGTTTTTATCAACAACCTCCAACAGCAATATATATCACTGACTAGCATTTTGATTGGATTGAAGTACGTTTAGTTGTTTTGGAATATTTTTATTATATAAACTGTATTAAATAGACTCTCTAGTGTAAAAGTACCAGTGAGATTTCAAATTTTAATCCTTTTATTTTGTATTCGAATTAGTATAATAAGCTTTTCAATGATTTGAAAATTTTAAAATAGTCGTCAGTTTCTTTTAAAAAAAATCGGTATATTAGATCTCCGACATTCTCATATTATTTGGAAGAACAGTTGGCCAAAAAAAAAAAAACTCACCACCACTTGCTTTACTGGGAACAGTGGCTTAGAAGAATCTTATTTAAAATGCTTTAGTTGTGCAAGAAGAGGCAGAATGTACTGAGAGAAGATTCAAAATTTAGAAGTCCAAGCAAAACTGATAATAAAAGCGGTTGCAATACCAAAACCAAAAAGCGACAACAAGACAAACCAGTTAAAAAAAAAACACTTCAAATATCTAGATTTAGCAACACGAAACTAATTAAATACAGGGAGATTTCTAGTGTTCATCAGGAGTACCTGATCATGATCCACTAGTTTCACCCGCTGTGCTGATCATGTAAAGTTCAAATTCCGTGATAAGTCTCATTCGATCGATGAACTAGGCCAATATTGTGGTAACGACAATTGTAACATTTCCGTTGCCATATGTGCAACAGATATCACATCATAGTAAACCCGTACTGATGGACTCCGTAAACCTGTCTTAGAGATAACATCGAATTTATCACAATTGAGTTTGATTTGTAAACAGCAATCTTGTCTTATGAATCATCATAAGGAACACACTGGAATATTATCAAATGGAGGAATACATTTTATATGCAGGCAGTGCTGAATGTTGCTACAGAGACACAGAAAAGTGTATTGATCGTATGTTGAAATCACATTGAAATTGAATAGAAATATTATTCACAGAACTCTGTTTCTTTATTTCCTTTTCTATACTGTTTGATTTATTCAAAAAGGAAATATTTTCAAGACACAGAAAAGTGTATTGATCGTATGTTGAAATAACATTGAAATTAAATAGAAATATTATTCACAGAACGTCTGTTTCTTTATTTCTTTTTCTATACTCTTTGATGTATTCAACACGGAAATATTTTCAATAATCTTATGGTAATCTCCGTTGATATAACACAACACAAAAATTGTAAGGCATTGTTATTCAATGAAACCATTATACTTATTTGCATTGTTCCGATGGTAAAACGTATGTCCTGCATACAGCTTTTCAAAATGATAAAGGGCACCAAAACGTAAGATTCTTGACATTTTCCAAAATAATGCAGTATACGGCACTTTTCAATGAATTGAATTTTTAGCTTCCGTATGATTGTATAGTTGTTTCTGATATTAATAGCAGAAGTTTTCTTTATGTTGAAATATAGAGTTGCACTGTTGGTTTTTGCAGTAGTACCATGTATATTCTATTGGTTAGTTGCAACTAATCAGATCAATGTTTTTACTTAATCCTTTTTATGTTTGATCACAATGTGATTACATAAGACAACCCATTGGAGATTTATTGTTCTAAAATATATCACTTCCATGACTGCAGTCCACTCTTCATCAAACTAAATACGCTTATCATATACCGAAATCAGTATGACAATTCGTAGCTTTCTGTATTGTACAACTATGTATTTCATTGCAACACGTCTTTTAAACTTAGTAAACATAAATGCGAAAGAAGTAATATTTCAAACAGCGGGCAGTACTAGAGGACTGCAGAGCGAAAACACCGTGGATGTTGAGTCGACGTCAATGATTGAATGTGCACTTCTATGCCTTTCAAACCTACAATGTTGTGCAGCAAGTTTTTGTATGGGAACATCAACATGTCGGATTGATACTTCAGAGAAATGTTGCATTGACACTGACGCTGTAATTGAATGGAGGACTATTCGACGTAATAAATATCGTAAGTTTGAAGTTAATTAAAAAAACTTGTCATAATTACAGAGTAACACTGAGTTGTTTCGTGTTTCAAACTATTCATTTTCTTATGAATAAGAGCATAGAAAAAAATGTATTTGCTGCTGTTACTTACAGAAAAAAAGTTTTTGAAATACCTGTGTAAACTTGTAATTTCACATTTTCACATATGAATGACGAATTTGAACCAGGTACTAAGTGACCAAAGACAAAGAAATTCCCAAAAACATTTCGAATGTACTGCTATAATGTTCTTTTGGTATGATTATATCAATACGGTTTGAATGAACGAAATCATTGTTTTAAAAGGTTGATATTTTCAAAGTTTTCTGTTGAATAAAATCAATAATAAAGATCCATTTTGTTACGTCTAATGAGCCGTTTAATTTGTAATCGTCATGTCATATCATAGCAGTATTTAAGAACATCCGTTGTTCGTCCTGCGCAAAAGCGTTTTGTTTAAATATCTTTTTGTGCTTTTTTCGTCTTTTGAAAAAGTTTTTTTTGTGCTTTATTAAGACGATTACATCATGAAATTTAGACGTGTTGCGTTTCCCTCAGTTTAGTTTGTAACCCGGATTTGATTTTTTCTCAATCGATTTATTAGTTTCGAGCAGCGGTTTACTATTGTTGCCTCTTTTTACATATATATATATTCATATATTTGTAATGTAACACATATCATTATAAACTTTGTAAGTATTCAAATATATTGTAATTATCTGTTAAAGTATACGTGTCACATTATTGGTCGATTGGTTGGTTGTTGTGATCAGCATTAATGGCTATATCGTGCCGGTCGGTTAGTTGATTGAGAACGCCTGCAGGACAACACACATTCATAGTCAAGTCATATTAAAATTGAAGTCCCCTACAGTTGGTCCCAGGCATTATATGGGAACGGGCAGAAGAAATCAACTTCGGTGTATTTCATATTAACGCAAATTGCCATCATATCCTGTTACACTGACTTTATATATAAATATTAAGGTACATCAACTAGTAATTTTTCTATTGGCATATTAAAGATAACAGTCAATGATATGACACTTTTTCTAAATTTATCATAGTTTATTTCTTTTTCTCGTCGTATTATGCTATTAGCTCTTTATTCTTTGTTTGCTTGGATCTCAGAGAAACAAGAAACGCTGAACCCCTGTACGCTTTTAAATTGTTCACATCGATCAGTATGGTAACTATGTTGTCTATTTGTAAACTGATGATCAACAGAATATAATTAATTTCCTTTATAGCTCCATATTGATATTTCGGTGCTTTTTTGTCATCGACGTAATATCTTGTATATTTCAAATCATTGCTAAATTGCATATGAACATCTTTATAAATCTTACTCCCTTCATTATAACCATAACTGAATATAAATATGATAAGAACGTTTATCCTGATTTAGAGTAATTTCTCGCAATTTGATTAGCTGATCTTGTTCTAATAAATTTCAGTACAATTTTTTATTACGTCAATAGGAATTATCTTCCTTATTTATTACGTCAATTGGGATAATCTCCCTTATACCATTGACCTAATAAAAACAAATTAAAAAATGAGTTGCTTCATAGTCCTAATATTTTAATTTTTCACAGTTTTAGATTAAATATCTAAAATAGATTAGGTTGATATTGTCCTTATATTGAATTTAAATATAATAATATACAATATAACAAAATCAGGATAAATTCGTTACACAGTGTTCAATTGTCCTAATACGGAATTTATCGGGTCAATTAAATTCATATCGGGTTTGGCTTCGTCTCACACGATATCAATTTTATTGACCCGATAAATTCTCGTATTAGGACAATTACACACTGTGTAACGTGGTCTGTGTAACAAATATTATGTTTCTAGAATGCTATGACTCTCTTAAGTTTAAATTATTTATTTTGCTTTATCTAGTAATTATAATCCTATAAAAATCGGAGAGGTTTTTAAATCAGAGGATATAATGGCAACAAGTACTGTTGATTTTTAGATAATAAATATGAGAAAGAAATTTAAAAACAAGATGACAATGGTAAAGGAGTAGGTCCAGTAAGACCCCTTTTTGGCTTAACATATAACAGTTTTACAACATTGTTACGATTTAAACTTTAACCTATTTATTTGAAAGTAGAATACTTATGTTATATAAAAATTGGCTTTTTTTGACAAAACAATGTACATATATCGAGTACTAGCACAATTAAGTCATGCTAAATTACTAGAATCTTCACAATTGGAGGTTAAATTTAGACGGTTTTCGTCTTAAATGAAAGTGACATATTATGTCATATTTGATAGAATTTTCATATTAAAGCCTAGATTTGAGCGTTTTTAACAACTAAATCAGTTCAAATCTTTCACCTAAACTACTTGAAGCGACTGAAGTAGATACTTAAGTGTTCGAAAAGTTTCCAAAATCTTTCATCCGATGAACCTGAAATTTGAGGTCCAATTACTCCTTATTA
Source organism: Mytilus galloprovincialis (assembly GCF_965363235.1). NCBI lineage: Eukaryota > Metazoa > Mollusca > Bivalvia > Mytilida > Mytilidae > Mytilus > Mytilus galloprovincialis. Next base: position 62,459,178 of record NC_134844.1, read on the forward strand.
CAAAATTGAGAGAAAGAAATCAAGACTTATACATTCGGAAAAAATCTTCTCTTATCCTGAACTCCAAAAAAAGGAGAATCATATGCAATAAGTACAGACGGGGAAATCTATTTTTTTTTTATATCATATCTGTTAATATATGACTATGATGAACTTCAAAGTACAGGAAGTTAGAAATTTTGGTTGAAAACCTTAGATTTTTATGAAAAATCGCCGAAAACTGGAAATTTGCCGTGACTAAATAACAAAAATAGCAACGTACACAATTTCTAAACAAGTCAATAGATCTTGTTACAGTAATGATTTTTTAAACTTTGATGAACTGTAAAGTTCAGGAACATGAACATTATGAGTGAAAACCTTGGATTTTGATGAAAAACCACTGAAAACTGGAAATTTGTTGTGACTAAAAAACGAAAATAGCAACGTACATAATTTTCAATCAAATCAATAGTTCTTATAACAGTAATGAATATTTTAAACTATGATGATTTTTGAAGTATCGGAAGTGAAAATTTTGGGTGAAAATGTTAGTATTTTATTGAAAAATCGATAAAAACTTGGAATTTAAGTTTTCTTTATAAAACATGTAAAAATCAAATTATATCATGAGGCTTCAAATAAATTATATATATGTTTTAAGTGTTTAGATGGATCAAATGATGATCAATTCGTAAATTTAATAGATATTATAACAACAATAAAAACCGATTGACCGGTTTAATACTTGTTTTTGAAACCACAAATATTTACTATAACTTATATTATATATTATAACAAAATATATAATAGTTTTACCGAAACCCCTTAAATATGCTTATAATGTTTTTTGCGTATTCTACATCAATCTTTTGCAGTTGATTGTCACTTAGTCGTCCATGTCAACTGTCAAGTCCGTTTTTTTTTTCTACAAGTACATCTTTTAGTGTCACTGTTTGTCTTACAATTTCATCGAATAATGGCCAGTAATTTAGAGGGAGCTGCGTCCATTGTACACTTAACTGGAAGAAGGTTTCCATTAGCGACTTTCCAACCCCATCCACACGGATTTAGATTGTCCTTGTTCATCCACATTTCATTTGAAGATAAGCCCTTTAGCCATGAAATGAAGCCGCATTTGATGTTGGTCGCAAAGTGTGAATTTGAACGCATGTTTTGGTTGTCGATACTTTTGCAGCAAACCTTCTGTAGCGAAGAACATTCAGTCCTTCATATGGAGCAACATTATATAAAGAGGAAATAATGTTTTCACCATCAGAAATTATATCATCCTTTTGTGTTTGCATTGCATAGTAACAGTGCCTGAGTCTTAACAAAGTCTCGTTCACCGAATTTCTTTAGGGTCGCTGCCTTACTGACATCACAACCAGTGATAGCATGAATTAAAGGTAATAATGTACATGTAAAAAGTTCCTCACCAAGAAGCAATTTGGTCTTCAAAATATCCCATATATTAATATATGTGTTTACTTTTGACACATTGCCGGATTTGAATATCAGCGAATTTAATGTAACGTACGCGTGATGAAGAAGGAGTACCAGAAGATCAGTGTCCTCTCCTAGCAAAACCATTGGTTTTGTTTTCGATGATTCGATTGCAGTAAGGGCAATCAATACATCAGCATAGGCATATGCGTGTTTAGTTTCGATTCCCTTTTCTAGCATCTTTGCACTCAAGAGATTAATGAAGTTTATCTTGTTTTCAATGTTTGATAGAAATACTTCTTTTTTAGATTTGAAAGGAGTTCTAATGTGAATGAATTTTTTGTGCCTATGATTCCTTTGGTACGCCGCTGGTGAGTGGCATCTTTAGTATCTGGACCCGAATCATATCCATCAAATACAACTGTAGCATTATTTTATTTCCGTTCTACGCTGTCAATGTACCTTTGACAAATTTCACCGAAAGAAAGTCTGCTTTGCCAGTTAATACGTTGGAGAACAGAGCTGCCATCAATAACATACTGAGTTTTGTTGTTTTCGTTCATTTCAAATGCGCATCAATCGCCCTTTCCCTTAATAGCATCTGCAAGACTAGACTTTTGTGCTGTTCGCATGAGACCATTTCGATCAAACATTGAGCTTGGATGACTACAGAGTTCATATGTGAATATTTCGGACTGATCTTCATATATGCCATTTGATACAGTAAGAAAGCGCTGGAAGAGAAGCTGTGAATCAACAATATTGATATCATCATCAATTTTGATAGCTGATTTTGCACTTAATATAATGGCCTGTTCTTTCCTTATAAATGAAAATTCATTTACTTTTTTGTCCGCCGAGACCCCTGTTTCTATGTTTCGCAAACTCGTTTCCTCTACAAAAGGACTTCAGCTAAAAAGAAACGATAAATATGTTTACAAATCTTGACAGACTCGAGATCTCCTTGACTCCCCACCTTCTTTATGTTGGTCACTTGTTCCAAAATTGACAACAGTAAACTCTTGTAAAACATTGTTCATTTCCGCGCAGTTTGGCATAGATAAAATCCGTTGGGTTTGCTGACCCTCTGACATACCTCTTCCTCGAGTCACACCGCCTGTCGTCTTTAAGAATTTCATAAAAACCTGTTCTTTGACCAAATCAGAAGAAAGACCTGCCCATAATTTATCACTCCTCTTATAACATGATGACCTGATTGTAGAAAAGCTAATACTTCAGGCTGGGTTGTATAAAAGTTCCCCATTTGTTGTTAGTATACCCGTGATGATTTGACATACAGATTGTGTCCCGAAGCTGCAAGACACGGAAGCATGTCCTTAAGTGTTTGTAGATGTAGTTCCCAGTTACCAGTCCTTTAAGCTTTGATGAATCTACGAAGAATATCTATCATATCCATATACTGGAACCATATAGATGTAAAGTACCAAAACTTTTGTGTGACACCCGAACGTTATCTATCCTAGATTTTATTTGATCTAATAAATAATTTTCGAAAGCTTTTTTGACGGATATGTCCCCTTTTAGTAGTCTGCTCCATGCAACTCATCCAAAAGGTCCTCAGCGTTAATATCGGTATTGTCGGTATTTATGCAATTTGCTGGATTAATATCATTGGTACCAGTCTCATTTTCGATTTCATCTGGAAGTGGTATGCTGTATATGTGTGACAAGATTATTGACGTGAGAGCTGTATATATCAGAAAATGTGCCCTTACTGCTCGCGCAATAGCCTTTCCGCTAGTCATATGGGTTACTGCAGTTGGTGCATACACTGTTTTATGTAGCTCAGTAATTCTTGATCCTTCCATCAATGCCGCCTACAAAACTCATTTCTAAATGAAAGCCTCCAAGTCTCAAGCTAACTAACTTAAAAGGACTGTTCAATGGCTCATTTTTAATTATGTTCATTGCCTTCCAATAGAGGGGTGTATCAAATGCAAAAATAGGTACACAATGTTGAGCCTTTGCTTGCTTGCATATGAAGTTAGCTGTTGAATTTATACATGTGAGATCACTAGGATTCATGTTTATCATTGGCAAAAAAACAACAGATGGTTTCCTGGGTAGTCACAGTTCATCACTTTATGCATAATTGCTGACCAACTGGGTCGGTTGCATGTCAAAGGCCAACATACTTTTGACAGAAGGTCTAACTTCCACGTTGCATCTTATAATATTCTATGTTAATTTTTGCGAAGACAGAGACTTTCCTTTACTGTAGGAGACAGCCTAAGGACAGCTTTGTCAAGTCTGAACCCCGGATTGACAGCTGCAATCATGCCCATACCATGAAATGTTCAATTACCATCTAAAGTTCGCTGATTATGGTCTACGTTATCAGATATGTACCGAACAAAAGTGCCATTCCGTAACTGTGTGTCGGTTCTGTCATTAGCAGCAGCAGCAGCATTAAGTTCAAATAAGCCTGAATAATAGCTTGACCAACAGATGCAACTTTAACAGTAGAATCGTTTTGACTAAATATTGCACGTAGTAATGTTTGTAAAGAATCTGGGACAAAGGCAATGTTTTGCTCTGAGTTTATATCAACAGAAGACGGATACACAGCTTTTGAATCTTTAAGACTCATAATATCTGCTTTTATTAACTTAGCTGCTGTTTCTATCATCGATAGCGTTTCCTCTTCTTGACTCTAAGTTGGTGGTCTTCTGTAAAATTCGTTCAGTATAGGTGATGCTGTTCTCCAGTATGTGACTATATTCGGCTTTCCGTTTACTTTCGTGATGATGACATCGGATCCAAAACAAGTTTGCAGTCTCTTGTTCATGTGCACCACACTATACGCCTTTTCTCCACAAATGTCTTTCATAGCCTGAACAAAATCGCTTTCGTCCTGTGTTTCTTCTAATTGTCTAACTATTTGCAGGAAAGCTTTCTCTGATGAACCTTCTTTTGGTCGTCCTGGTGTCGTTTGCTTGACCTCTTTGTTTGCTTGCTTCGAGACGGGGATTTGCTTACCAATTCTAAAATTAACACTACATGTTTAGTGGTATATTGCATCTGCCGCGTGCAAATTTGATGGTGCAATGTTGATTATCTTTCAATAAATTTAATTGAGGTCTGGAGCTGGTATATATGAATAACTGCTAGCTTTATATATATACATATTAGTCCTTTGTTAATTTATTATCATTGTCTTTTTTTGTTAGTTTCTTTTTTTCTTTTTCTGAAATAGGGCTTGGATTTCTTTTAAATTGCGTATTGATGTGTGTTTATTTATTCTACATTGGCTAGATGTATAGGGGATGGGGGTTGTAATCTCACGAAACATGTTAAACCCCGCCGCATTTGTGCGCCTGTCCTAATCCAGGAACCTCTGGCCTTATTAATCTTGGATGATTTTAGTTTTGGTCATTGTTATATTTCGGAGTTTAGTATGACGTATTACTGAACCATCACCATTACGCTGTTTTTATCTAGGCGCCTGCTGAAGCACGCCTAAAACAACGTTCATTGGGACACCATAAATTAAGTATTCCTTCCGTATCGTTACTTGGAACTGAAATCCATCATAAAAGGAAATATATTATCGTTATGCAATCAATAAGAAAGAAAACAAAAGTTTAAAGTTGCATGCGACCGAAGCGCTTTTCTGGATCTTCCTTCATCAGGAATGTCAAAAAGGTGAAATATACTATTTGGCATACTGCGAGTTGGTCAGTTATCACTGTTACTTCTACATTTGTGGCACTGGAAACACCATATAGCTCTGATTTTCTTTTTTTTTTCTCAATCGCTAGCATTCTATTAGAGATTTAAATCAACTTATTTTATGCTGGTCTAAATAGGTTTGAACATTTTTGTAAATAGATGTACAACCTTAAAATTTCAGGATACTGTTATCCTTTGTGATCTCTAATATGTTTTATTAAAAACACGACTTCTTATTTTAATCATTTATTTTGTTATAAAAAATGATTTAAAACATGTCGTGCTATTTATTCCTAACTAAGAATCAGAGCCGTGTTTACAGGTACCCCTCTTTTCGCCCCTTTTCTATTTTAGATATTTTAATAAAACATTGTAACAATCAAATTTTCTAAAAGTGAAATAATCAAAACTGCACGTTAGGTTTAGAATTTAAAAGTTGGATCAAATTTCTAAACTATCAAATTTAAAAACGATATTTAGAATTTTAATATTTTAATCATTTGGTTAAGATTTCAAAATTTAATTTTTTTTACACAATTTGAAATTTTGATATTTTAAAACATTGACAATGTTTGAACAAAATTAAAAAATACCAAAACTTTCAAAACTGTTTAAAACTTTGAATTGATAAGTGTTACACGGACCCTTTAACTCTGAAGACTGTTAAATACCTATAAAACTTTTATGTATAAGTTTTATATTAACTTACCAGAATGAAAAGGATGGAACCTAGATGCGTCGTCTGCAGTTGGCCATTTTGAGTTGTCTCCCATATCGTCATTCTCAATCTACGGGCGCCATATCTTTCCATAATAACTGAAGTAAAATCTAGATTTTTTGGGACCAAAATTGACGACTTTCCCCTATTTCGATTTTTCTCGATTTTTGATATGTTTCTTATACGTTATATTTCTCACGAATTCCGTAAAAAGAATTCTGTTACAATTAGTTTGAGGAATAACCAAAGAATGACTGCACTATTTTGACAATAAAATATGTACGGCTATTCCAATAAAAAACACCACAATTTAAAGTAGGCATTGATATATAGATTTATAGCTAATAGTTTTGTTTGTGTCATATGACGAAAAAACACAGTACCTTATAAAGAAATAGCTAATACACAGACGAATAACTCGGCAAACATCTCTATTCTCTTACTTAACTCAATATTGTTCAAATTAACAATTCACTTTCCAACACTCTATGCAAATTTCTTATTTATGATGCTTTCTTCATCGGCAATAAGTATACTGAATTGAAATTACGGTAAATTAGCAATGTGAAAGGTGACTGTTGATTGGAACTAAGATTGGGTAATAATCGATATGATAAAAAAAGTAACAAAACTCTTGCCAACCGACATTAAATCAACATTTGTTTTGTTTTAAGTTACAGTGACCTGTGCAGGATGCATTAACTTTGGCAATTCCATGTATTCTATAATTGAAGATTTGACAGAATGGGAAAAAGCGAAAGTAAGTAAATATTTTATAAGTTTTGATTATTTATGACAAAATTCATAAGACCCTTTTCATATATTTTTGAAAAGTCAATATAAATACATATGTCATAAATATAAACATGGTTTTTATTATTTTTAATGGAAATGTAGGTGAATTAGCATGAATAAATTAATTTTGACACTGCTAAAAATAAAGAGTTCCACTTTATCATAAAATCTTTTATAAACAGGCATTTTCCTCCCTTTTCCAAATTAACGAAAACCCATTATACAATATGAAAGCAAACGGGGAATTTGTTAAAGAGACAACAATCAGATCAGTCTTTGATAACAGTAGATGGCTAACGAAGGGTCTTTGACACAGCAAGAACATTCAACACCCAGAGGCTTCTTCTTTGAATAAAACACGATCAACACTTTGGATAGATATCTTAAATATCTCATTGTTTGTTTGACGTCTGTAATGGCAAATATACATTCAATGTTTCAGGTTTTTAATCATTTAAAACAAAATCCATTTTGTAAATAACTTTGTTTTGATTAAGGAAAGCTGTAAATGTCTTGGGGGTAATCTGGCGGAATTTGAAACATCACAAGAGAATGAGTTTATAAAGAATGAAGAATGAAGTGAGGACCCGGAATACTGGAGGTAATTGTTTTTTTTTAATATTTAAGTACAAATAAAGGAACGTTTAAGGTTGACTCCAATAAGACAGCACATCAACACAAAAGAGCTTAAACGTCAGAACTAAATTTGTTTCAGACACATCTGTATTCTATAAACACTGTTTCTACTACTTAAGTTAAAAGCTTCAAGATTAACATTAAAGACATTAACCTTTGTCGTATTCATTAACATGTTAACCCTAAAAAAGAAGAGAAAAACATGTGCATACTGACTTTAAATATCCGTCTCTAACTGTATTGAATAGCAGACAATAAACCATTGTTCTGTTCCGAATGGAATAAGATATTTAATTTCAACACATATCACAAGTGTTTTGAAGTACAATAGACCACTTTCGAATTCATCCGTCACCGGAAAAAATACTCGCCAATTATGCGCGCCTTTATTAGAACTGTCATTATAATCTGTCATATAACTGTTCTAAAACATTTCTACCTAGAACAGTTCTACCCTAGAACAGTTATACCCTAGAACTGTTCTTAGTAGAACTGTTATAATCAGTTCTAGGGTAGAAATGTCTAAGACTGTTCTAGGTATAGCTGTCCAAATTCGTTCTAGTCGTAGAACTGTCAGCAGAACTGACTAAGTCAATTCTAACGTAGAACTGTCAGCAGAACTGACTAAGTCAGTTCTAACGTAGAACTGATAGCAGAACTGTCTAAAACTGTTCAAGCCGTAAAAAGGGTTAAGAAATGAAATAATTATGACGAATGTAAACAAATTGTGATCTCGATCAAAACGGTATCAAGCTTATTGTCAAAAAGCATGTTCCATCTTAAAGAAAAACGTGTCAACCCTTTTTCATCTGAATGTCGTCAGTCGTTCATTAGCCGTTTGTTACATTTCTCACATGAAATTGTTGTAATAGTTTTAAACACAGTCGTCTCTTATAGTAATAATGTTTGGTATACCTATATCTAATATCGTTTGTTTATCACACTCTAAGAAGAAATGATATTAATAAGGTCTTTCCACTTTTCTGTGGAAAGACCTATTGTTTTTTTTTTTTGATTATTTTGTTTTCTTCTGCCTAATTTTGTTCTTGCGATAAATATTTGTTTCGCAATATGTCGCTTAGATATTTGGTATATGATATCGAACAGTTTATGCGCCTTTGCAATTTACCCTGCGTAACCAAATAATTTTCTGTGTAGGAGTCATCCCCCCGAACACTGTTTTCCTTGTGTTCACATATCCTCCGTAACCGCAAAAGAAAGCGACAAATGTATTTTATAAAATTGCTCTTTACATCCTTCGCATGATTTGTTCCATCTTGATAAAAGCGATATGAACGCTCCATATGAGAGTTATTTCCCCTTATGCATTTGATATAAGTGATATGAATTATTATCTTGTAAACCATAAGTGATAGAGATCTAGAATCTTTTAATTTGAGATCCTTGGCTCAAAAAATTGAAAATAAGGTCATGGTCAAAGGTCAAGGTCATATTCTGAATTTTGAATTTGGCTTATTTTTTGCATTTTCTCAAACACTTTTAAAGATATATATAACAGAATAAGTGGAAATGTTTGCTTTATTGTAATGAAGATATGTTACATTTGGTCTGAAACAATCCAATATCATCTTATAGGAGTTACTGTCCCTAACATGTTCAATTGTAAGGTTAATTGATTTTTTCTTCAACTTGGTTCATTATAATGCCATATGACCTTTTACAAAAGGTTGGGTGACATATGTCCTTAAAAAATGTCAACCGGAAGTGACCTTGAGAAAACCGTAAGTAGCTATTTTCGCACTTTTTTCATGAAAAAGTACTAAAAGTTAATACATTTTGTTATTTAAATTCATTTACTTATCACCCAAGACTCGAACTGACTTTTGACTAACCGAAAGTGTGAAAAATATCCTGATTTCGAGGCAAAATGATATAGAAACTATATATTTTTGGAATCACTGTGCAAGAAGCTATCCCAGGAGACAGGAAGAAATTTACTTCACAATACATAGCAAATCATATCCCTTATTTCATTAAAAAGTATATCGAAACTACTTACATGTATGTATCACATCAGTATAAAGTAACTAGCTTTTAAAAAAAATTCCTTTGATGTGGAAAGACCTTCAATTGTTCTCTGAACAATTGGTGTTTAATTTTAATAGCATCTATTTTCACACATACTACACAAATGTTAAAATCCAGATATATCAATATAGATGGCTGTTGATTTATACAGACATCAGTTTTATCCTATATATAACAATAGGAGATCACTAAAAACTGTTTAAATAACAGTTAAACCTGAAAATGCAGAGTGTTGACATTGTTTTATAACTGATACAATATAATAACCCACAGCTTTTTGTTTGAATTCTTGCAAGATAATGGCTGTTTCTCACAATCTGTGAAAACCAAAAATCACCCAGTCCAAATTTACACAATACATGTAATATATCTCGTACTTTACAGCACCTTTTGAACTTGTCATTTGACTTCATACGATGCGATTCTTGCATATCTATAAATACACTCTTAAAGTAGCTGTATTATGTTGCTAACAGTAAAATCCAGTATTTGACTTTTTTTCATATATGTAATTCATATAACAACAAATTGTGATATGATTACGTATGTATTGTGTCGACAATAATGTAAACATTCTTTCGTTTCAGTCGAGGGATACTACATCGGAGGTTATAACTTCAATAATGATAATGACATGGAATGGATAAGTAAACCTAACCAAGTTATGCCATTTAGTGACATGCAACCGGGACAACCAAACAATCCAATGGACGATCCATGTATGATGATTTGGAAAAGTTTTGATTTTCGTTGGGGTGATCTTCCTTGTGACTACCCGATTTCGTATATATGTGAATTTCAGAACCAATAGAGTAAACCGTTTCTAACATATACTTGTTGTTAGTACATTACAATTGATGATGTCATGTGTGTATGATGATAAACAAACTACATGTATTGTTTAGTGGATTATTATAGGACTTAAAAGTTCGAAGGAGTACATGTGTTAAAACTTTAATAATTCAATTTATAAACCTTGTAATACAAACGTAACAGATTTTTCAAATACGGCTATTCTTGTTGCAGGCTGAAATTTTAAGAATACATGTAGCCTTCAGTTTGTTTCTAATTGAGACGGACACAAATAGAATGAGCTTGCTTTGGTACATACATGTATAGACTTAACGAATCAGTTTGTCAACATATTTGACTTAAAGTTGACGCTAAATGATACATGTATAGGTGCCATCAGTATTAAAAACAAGTAACAAGAGATAACATTTTAGAAAAAAGTGTCATTGGCACTCACACCACATCTTCCTATATCTAATTAAAGAATTGAAATTTGTTGTCTGCATTTTTTTTTTTACAAATTAAATGCAAATGACAATTAACGTTTTTGACGAAGTGGTTCTTGCTAAAGTATGATAATCACAAGTTTTAATTTGGTATACATTCCTATAGATGATTGAAAAAAACCAAAAAAACTTAAAGGTCATATAACTTTAAGTTAATGGTGATGATGTCAAAGCAGATATATAGTTTTATATAACTTGCCAATATAACTAGTCATACAACAATTTTACGTTGTCAAAAGGAATTTAAGTTCATTCAAAATGCGTTATAGCCGTCAAATACATTTGCTATTTTTTTAATATAGCTGTTAAGAAAGGATCGTTAATATGCCGTGTTGATACATTTATGGGGTTGCAAGATCAATATTTGCAATAAACCCTACAATGGCTCCCCTATTAATGATAGAAACAATACGTGGCGTAATGACTAGATGATTTTGACGAAGTCAAATCTTGTCTGTATCATGATCATAATTCTGTTATTTCTGCAATACTTAATCATAGTGCTTCATCTTGTTTTTTTATGTAACATATTGCCTGCTTGTTTTGAATAGCATCGTTACATCTTGTAAGCCAGTTAAAAGACTAAAAAGTTTCAACGGATGTCCTTGTTTTTGTATAATATGCCGACGACTCTTAAGACAGATTATTTAATTAATCATTAATTTTTCTGATATATATTGTCCTATACTAGTCATTTATCGTTTGTTCTGAGATTTTAAAACCCGTTTTATCGTTGTGCTGATTAATTAGATGGGCGTAGCTTATTATCTTATATAACCATCATCAGATGCATGTAAACGAATTGAATGCAACTGAAGTAATTGAATTAATCGTATTCAGTCACCATACGATTATATTTGCATATAGATATCAGAAGATGTGGTATAAATGCCAATGAGAATACGCTCCATCCAAGTCCAAATTTGTAAAAGTGAACCATTATAAGTCAAAGTATGCTCTTCAGCACGAAACCCTGGCTCACACTTAACATCAAGCTATAAAGGGTTTAAAAAATGACTAGTATTAAACTATTAAAACGGGATAACTAATGGTCTAATGTATTGGTTAACTACCTATCAAAAAAGACGTATGAACTTTTCTAACTTCTATTTCAATTTATTAAATTAGCCATGCTTATGCACAATACTGATCACGTGATTTAATTAACGCACATCGATCTGCCGTATACCAGTATGACTTAATATCTCTGTTACTTATTTTGTTAAACAGGAGTCGGGTTTGACGTCATGGTGTAAAGGAAAATAATATGAAAACAGGGATATGCGGAAATTCACAAAACAAACAAACCGCCATTAATTGAAGCTTTAATTACCAAAAAAAAATGAAGTAGGTTTTTCTTGTGCAATGTTTACAGAAATATTCATATGTCATTATAACAGAAACATGAGAAAGGTTCCGAAAAAATCTAAACAAAAACAGATTTTTAGTTTAATATTGATAATAAATATTTTACATCTTACCATATATATAGGATCACTGGTTCCAGTTAAGTTACTTTTGAAATGTACAGTCGGATAGTACGCAATAATTACACGCATCAAACGCACCCCTTGAAATATGTTCTACTTTCTGGTATGTGCTTTCTAGCCAGGTCTTAAATAGTTGTGTTAAATCGACCAGACAACATTATACATTGTTATAGGCGAAAATTACTTGATATTGTGCTGCACAATTTTCAATTGCTTTTTTCTTTTCAAGTCAGCACAATTTGGGGAGTTAACATTTTAGATGATATATATCACATGATTATCGTTATGACATTTAGTAGTCCCATGTAGGGACCCTCAACTCGTAGGAGAGCGTTCTCTCTGGAGTCAGTAGTTGACTAACTGCTAGGCAAAACTTTTTTCTTACTCTTCTTAAACGAGAGGCAATTGAAGCTTGCGACCTCATGCGACATGTGGGAAAAGTTATCAAAGGTACCAGGATTATAATTCAATACCCCAGACGCGCGTTTCGTCTCCATAAGACCCATCAGTGACACTCAGATAAAAATAGTTATAAAGCCAAACTTCCAAAAAGTTGCACCAAATATGGCTAAGGTAATCTATTCCTTGGGATTTTCTTATCCCAAGCATAGATTACCTTAGCCGAATTTGGCACAACTTTTTGAAATTTTGGATCCTCAATGCTCTTTGTACTTGTTTGGCTTATAAATATTTTGATATGAGCGTCACTGATGAGTCTTATGTAGACGAAATGCGCGTCTGGCGAATTAAATTATAATCCTGGTACCTTTGATAACTGTTGGATAAGAAAATCCTTAGTTTTTTTCTCGAAAAAATCAAAGTTTTGTGAACAGGAAATTTATAAAAATGACCATACAATTGATATTCATGTCAAACGGTGAATCATTCCGGTAAAGTATTTTGAACATTAATCAGTTTTCTAAAACATGAGCATGAAAATTGTTTGAGACAAACTGTTAAACATGTTAAATGCCAAAAAACTCTATTTGAAGTAAAGTAATACTATTTTACCGTCTAAGGTTATGGAAGAGCCGGACGCCGACAAATTAGGGTTACTCCGTCACATTCTGTGTGTGTGTGTCCAAAGTCTGGAGCCTGTACTTCTCTCCTTGTCGTTTGCTGCTGTATGTCATAATTGTTTTATGTTAATTATTTTGTACATACAATAGTTAATCGTTTTAATTGTTTTACATTTGTCATTTAAGGGCCTTTTTTTCGCTGACTATGCGGTATCAGTTTTACTCATTGTTGACCTGTACGGTGACCTAACTTTGGGGGTTAATTTCTGTGTCATGTGATCTCTTGTGCAGAGTTGTGTCATAAGCAATCAAACCACCTCTTCTTATTATTTACATCGTTCACATCGTATGCATCGCGATGTTGACAATAAGGTGTCAACATCGTGTTTATATTGTTTATATATATATAAAGTCTATACCTTTCTGTTTACATCGTTCACATCGTAAACATCGCGATGTTGACAATATTGTGTCAACATCGTATTTATATTGTATACATAAAGTCTATACCTTTCTGTTTACATCGTTCACATCGTATACATCGCGATGTTGACAATATTCAATATTGTATTTATATTGTATATATAGAGTCTATACCTTTCTGTTTACATCGTTCACATCGTATACATCGCGATGTTGACAATATTGTGTCAATATCGTGTGTATATAGAGTCTATACCTTTCTGTTTACATCGTTCACATTATTTCGCGTTTTGTCCTTTCTTCACCACCTGGAGGAAATTATATTTTGGCGATTTTCTGCTTAACTTGATGTAGTTTAATAAGGAAAGATCCAAGTTTAACATATTCGCGACGATGAATATTCGCATTTGTTTTTCTACTCGAAAATAAATAAGTTGGTTTCTTATATTACTGTTTAAAAGGTTGCTAACAGCTGTCCGTTACAATTTCAGCTTAGTACAATAAAAAACAATCAGCATTTCAAAGGATGCAAACTTTTTTTTTCTGAGACTATAACATGGTTTTCATTATTATCATAAAGGAGGATTAATGAATCTCGTGGACATTTACAAATGATAAATTGATTCGCAAAGGTATAAACAATCATGTTAGAATTAAAAAAGATATATCTCATTCAAAAGAATACATTAAAATATACCAGATATAGTGCTTAACTGAATCACTGTATAACTCCAAATACGACAGCTATTAAACAACAGGGGATGAACATTCGTATGCAATCTAGTTCAACGAGATTACCACATATTTCAGAATACGCAAGCAAAGTAAAAAAAAACGACGATAAAGGTGTTCATAATAGCACAACAATTAAAAGACGAACATAATCTAATGCACATTTAAAAGACATTTCAACGCTTCAAAATGTTAAAGTGTCGACTTAGTTACAGCACTGGTTCTTATCACAGACTGTCATATAAATTGTCACGATATCATTAATATGTGTGTAATGTATATAGTATAAGATAAAAATTCGTTGACTAAGGTGGATTTGTATTCAAATATTTGGAATATGTCTGATAATGACGAAAATAAACCAAACACAATTATTTTGAAGGAACTAAACTCAACGGATGAAGTGGAAGAAACGAACCAATCTAGCATATTTATTCGACTTCGTACAGATGCAATATACAGAGGCAAATTGTATCAGACATTTTCTTTATTGTGGTTAAATGCATGTTTGGTGAGTGTGAAAATTAAAGAAAACAACGAGATAACATTATTACATTATTTGCATTATTATAAATAATTTCTACATAAAATAAACATGTGGAATACCTCAATGGGCAGACCATCAAACAGAATCAATATGAGTCGGATTTAAGCAAATATAGGTCAACAAGCGGTTATTAAAAACACGTAAAACAAATGCAGCTAAGCATGCTACAAAGCTCTAGAATTGCGCTAGTTATACATTTGACACAAAAATGATAACATACGTATTTACTATACACAATAATAAACGAAAATTAGTATGATATTCAACAATGAACAACACAGAACAAATTACGGACTCTTGAATTTGGACAGGAACGTACACATAGCTTGTAGAATATTGGCTTGCAAACGCACGTACATATTTCCATACCCTCAACCCTCTTCTAAACGTGAATAGTACTGTAACGTTACACAAAGAAGTTGAAAAAAAACCATAACCCATTATATCGATTGAATGCAATCTAAGTAACTAACAAAAATACGTTCGCAACACGTATCGATTTATAAGTTTCAAAAGTTGCTAATGAATAGCACATAGCCAATGACAACTTAAAAAGAAGTCATCACACTAAATCAACAGTATCAATCACTATAAGTGAAAAGAACATAATGCGAAAAGCGTGGTAAAGAGTGTAAATTAAAGTTTATCTGCTAAACAGTTTCCTACTGAACATTGATGTACAATAAAGCAGTTCATTTTCACTTTAACGTTACAGACACACACGATTTGAAATCAGCTAAAACAAAAAGAAATATCAATTAAAAACCAATTGTTCAGAGAACAATTGAAGGTCTTTCCACCAAAACAATGTATTTTAATATGAAAGGTGTAAAAATAGGTTTAAAATGTCATTTCAATCGTCAAATGATAGCTTATTGTACGCTGATTCCAAAAATATATGGTTTCTAAACAATATTTTTTTTAGATAAGGGAGATAATTTCTTACTTCCGGTTTGAAAAACTCTATTTCCGATAATATTTGACTATTTACTTGACACTGATTCCAAAAATATCTTGTTTTTTATACTTTTATGTAATAAAGTACAATAAATAGCTACTTCCGGTTTACACAAGGTCACTTCCGGTTGTTTTTTTAAGTTTAAATGGTTTGATACCGTTTGTCAAAAAGTCTCATGACTTTATTATGTATACAGATGGGGTAAAAGCAAAGGTCAAAATCTAGAACGTCAAATTAAGCTATGACCTTGTGATCAATTTCAAGGTCATTAACCAAGAACCTCAAATCAAAAGACCATAGGTCTTAATTATGTTTAGTTAATGAGTTATATCACCATACGCGTATTTTTAAATACCAAAGGGGAGAAAACTCCCTTTCACATTCAACGTACCCTTGCAATCAAAATTTACGTGTTACGACATGTCACAACAAACGATTTAGAAAAAATAATTTGTCGATATCTTAAACGTTTTTTGGAAATGAGTGGAAATGAGCCATATTCAAAAATTAGAATATGACCTTGACCTTTGACCTTGACCTAATTTTCATTTTTTTGGACCAAGGACCTCAAATCAAAAGATCCTAGGTCTCTATCAATTATGGTTTACCAGTTAGAAATGCAATTCACTTATATCAAATGAATAAGGGGAAATAACTCTCGTATGGAGCATTCATATCACTTCGATCAAAATAGGACAAATCATGCAAAGGATATAACGAGCAATTTTGTAAAATAAATTTGTCATAATATTTTACGTTTGCGAAGGAGTTGCGCTCACAAGGAAAACAGTGTTTGGGGAGATTACTCCTACAAAGAAAAGTTTTCGGTTACGCAGGGTAAATTTCAAAAGCGCATCAATTGTTCGATATCATATACCAAATATCTAAGCGACATATTGCAAAACAAATGTTTATCGCAAGAACAAAATTAGGCGGAAGAAAAAAAAAAAAAAATTCAGAGAACAGTTGAAGGTCTTTCCATCCTTTTTGATATGAAAAGTTGTGAAACTAAGTTTAAAATGTCATTTCAATTGTCAAATGATAGCTCCTAGTAAGCTGATTCCAAAAATATATTGTTTCCATACATTTTTTTTTAAATAAGGGAGATAATTTGTTACTTCCGGTTTGAAAAATGTTACTTCCGATTATATTTAAATATTTACTTGAAACCGATTCCAAAAATATCTGGTTCTATATACTTTTATATTAATAAAGTACAAAAAATAGCTACTTCCGGTTTACAAAAGGTCACTTCCGGTTGTTTTTTTTCAAGGTTAAATGGCTTGATACCTTTTTCTAAAAGTTGTATATCTTTATCATGTATACATATAGAATAAAAGCAAAGGTCAAAATATAGAACGTCAAATTAAGCTATGACCTTGAGATCAATTTCAAGGTCATAAACCAAGGACCTCAAATCAAAAGACCATAGGTCTTAATTATATTTAGTTAATGAGTTATATCACCAAACGCGTATTTTTTAATACAAGAGGGGAGAAAACTCCCTTTCACATTCAACGTACGCTTGCAATCAAAATTTACATCTTACGACATGTCGCAACTAACAATTTAGTAAAAATAATTTGTTGATATCTTATACAGTCTTTGGATATAAGTGAAAATAAGCCAAATTCAAATATTAAAATATGACCTTGACCTTTGACCTTGACCTAATTTTCATTTTTTGGGACCAAGGACCTCAAATCAAAAGATCCTAGGTCTCTATCACTTATGGTTTATAAGATAGAAATTCATATCACTTATATCAGATGCATAAGGGGAAATAACTCTCATATGGAGCGGTCATATCGCTTCGGTCAAAATAGGACAAATCATGCGAAGGATATAACGAGCAATTTTGTAAAATAAATTTGTCATAATCTTTTACGGTTGCGAAGGAGATGCGCTAACAAGGAAAACAGTGTTTGGGGAGATAACTCCTACAAAGAAAAGTATTTGTTTACGCAGGGTAAATTTCAAAAGCGCATAAACTGTTAGATATTATATACAAAATATCTAAGCGACATATTGCGAAACAAATGTTTATCGCAAGAACAAAATTAGGCGGAAGAAAAAAAAAAAAAAAAAATAATCAGAAGAAAAACAATAGGTCTTTCCACAAAAAAGTGGAAAGACCTAATTATCACCATTTAGACAATGCATCGTATGTATCTATGTTATTTCTTTTATTTGTATATGTCCTTCAAATAATCAAAAGATGTTCGTTTACTATTGAAGTTCGTGCATTTCAAAATGTTAATAACACTTTAGTTTCACAGGGGTGGAATGCAGGACAACTTGGACCAGTTTTACCAGATTTGCAAGTCTTGACAAGTACAACATTAGATGAGGCTTCATATTACTTAACAGCTCTCTCATTAGGATATCTCATCGGAGCTTTAGTTGCAGGATGGATATTCAGACAAAGACACCACATGATTACTATGTCAACACTAACTGCAGCATTCGCCATTTTGACAGCGGTGATCCCATGGTGTAAAAATTACGTTTTAATGATAATATTGTTTCTTATACGTGGAAGTGCTAGAGGTGTGATTGATGCAGGTGTGTGCAATTTATAAAAAAAATCAGTTAATATCCTTATAATATTTTTAATGTGCGCTACATGCGATAAACGATACTTTATATCAAGAAAAATAGATGTATTAACACATTTTAATGTAGGTAAATAGTGTAGAGCGTGAATTTGTTTGTTGTACAGCATGGTAAGCTTTATTTTTGGATAATAAGACCCTACATATAAACAGTCCCCAGCAAAAATTATATGTTTGTCATGTTATTCTTGTATTTGACGTTTGTAAATAATTAATTATACGGTTAATTGGAATGTTCAGTGTTTACACAAAACTGAATGATCCAGGATGTCCCTTTCACCACCACCAATTTAGTAGAGTTTTGAACTACCGATAGTCTTGTTCTTGAATGTGTTTTTTTTTTTATTTAAAAAAACATATTAGCGGTTATATTTTATGAACACTTGTTATTTGGTGATGAAAGTCGGATTTATGTTAACTTTAATGTACCGTTGTTTGGTTATCGTCTATTAGTCTCATGTAATTCACTAACATGCGATTACAAGCGTTATAAAATTAAGGATGTCATTCAAACGTTATCAATTACGTCAATGAAAATTCAACATTTCAAGATACGCAATCAGACATTCAATATTATTATTATACTTACCTATCAAAAAAGTTATCAAGAATGGATAAATCGACGAACAATGGGACGAACATGACCAAAGAGGTACAGTCCCTGTAACGTAAAAGTTAACACTTTTTTCGTTCGGGAATCGTACGTACAGCGTTCGGTAATCGTTCGTATAGAGATCGGTCATCGTCCGTACATCGTTCGTATAGCGTCCGTACAACGTTCGGTCAGCGTTCGTTCATCGTTCGTTCATCGTATGGTAAATGTCACCGTTGAGGGTTTTGTATAACGTATGCTTCATGGTATCGTTAATCGTTTTATTTGTCGTATGGTTTATGGTATCGTTTAGCGTTTAGCGTTTCGTTTATCGTATGGTATGTAATATCGTTTAGCGTTTCATCAATCGTATGGTATATCGTTTTGTTAAGCGTCTGATATACAAGTATGTTAGGGTTTTATTTCAGAAAGTTATTTCAATTATTATAGTTTTGAGTTAAAATGATTTAATATAAAAAGATGCGAGATAAAAAAATAAACAATTATTAGTTTGGATTGGATTAAATCTCTAACTAATATCATTATGGAATATATATAAAACGAAAGGGAAACGTTTCCTCCCATCACATTTTGACATGAACAACAAGAGACCAAATACCGCGATATAAGTCTATATGTCTCTCTCACTCCTCCGCCAAATATTTCTCTGATCCAAATACTTCCTTGACACAATAAATTATATATAATGTTATATAAATGAGGCTTTCTATGAAGTAAACGTTTTATATCTAAATGTATTAGAAAAAAAGACAACACATCCATGGTATTTGTTCTCCTCAATGTCAGAGTCTGATATATACCGAAAACTGCCAGGGATATATAAAAATTCGTTGAAGATATCTATGGAACCAGCATCGCTTGTGATTCCTGCTGTCGGTGTTAAAACTGGGTTTTTTTTACTGTTAAAAGTGCTTAAGTCCATGTATGAGTAAAGTACAGAATTAAAAAATAACTCTACCTTTTTCATATTTCTTTATCATAGAGGTAAGCTACTGGCCAAGTTTCACTTATTATGTCGCAAATCATTTACCTTAAATAACCAATCAATTGTATTCTAAAAGAAGTTGATTTGTTCTTTGTACGAATACATGAAATATTTGTCACTGGGCGTTATGTTTGCAATCGATGATCAAATACAAATCTACAGTATTTACATGAAAGAGACTAAATAATATATTTTTTTATTATTATTTTACACATATTTGAAGGATCGAAATAATCAGTTCTACAAATGGATGTTATTTAAAGACTTGAAATTTTACAATTATCACATGCATCTATGAAATTTTTTATCGACGCACCAAACTTTTCCCTTTCATCGTGCATAGCTCATTTTCCGATTCGCTTAAGGTTTCTAACGATCTTCTTACTTGTTCATTACATTCTAAAATTGAAATCCTACACAAATTGCAAAAACTTTTATTCTCCGGCTAGATTGCGTAAAAGATAAATACTGTTTCGTTTGTGTACACACAATGTTTTGAAGGTCGATATCCAGTTTCGATAAAAAAGAATTAATTTGCGCCACAACTTAATTACGCCAATTCTTTTTTTGCATCACTTTATTGTAAAAACTGCAGCATTCATTTGCGCCAATAAAACAATCATTTAATTGCGCAAATACTATAGACTTGTTTTCCAATGTTTGTTCTAAGTGCACCGAGGAGGTCCTTTCCGGTATTTAAAGGTACAAGAAGAAATACCGCAAAGTGCCTCCTTAGTGCATGCACTTAGAACAAAATAGTGCATTAAGGACCTGATGGAATGATATAATTGACACAAAAAACATGGCATACAGAAGGAAACTTTCTTAAAGTACAAAATTTCAAATTTTAGTAATTTTAGTAATTATAAAGTTATTTAACAGTCTAATGTTACACGAAGGTGTAAATAGGTTAATCGTTTCGAGGTTATTATAACACAATTAATAAAATAGAGACTGGAAATGGGAAATGTGTCAAATTCCATTTATTGGCGCAATTCATATTATAAAAAAAAGAAGAGACGAGCGCGATTCAAACCTTTACAATATGACAAATTACACTTGAACGTTTTGACACACCAGTAAATTCTTCGTCCGGGGATATACACCTGACATTAATCTACCTTCAGTAACTTTACAATACCCAGCCGTGTCATTTCCGTATATTGTACATGTAGATAGCACGTGTGATACATGTATATACACCAGAAATACCCATTCAAATGATTTTTATTTTTAGAAGAACTCCATATCGGGTAACATTAAATATACATAAATATTAAATTACAATTGAAAAAAAATGGAAATAATAAGTTCAAATGTTGTTTTATTAAATGCTACTAGGTACATATGTATATGTAAACTTATGTTATTACGTTATTTCATGTACCTTTTTTTTGGCTTCAATTACTTTTTATCTTATTGACTTATTCGTAAATCGAAAAACGCACAAATCTGAATAGAATCATATGGCATTGAATGATTTCTCTAACTCCAAACTAGTTATACATGTGCATGTAGATGCCACTTAAATTTTATTTTTCTCGTTGGGTTGCTTGTCCATTAATTGACGTTTACGCTATATTCTTTTGTTCGGTAGTTGTAAAAAAACGCTAATCTATCAATTTCACAAGAAATATAATACTCGTAAGTCATGAGCATTGACACAAACATAAAATAAAATGAAACACTTTAAAGCTGTTTAAATTATGCAGTGCATTTTGAAAATATAGTTTTGAAAAACCGGTTATTTTTGTTAAATACTTTTTCTGTCCCTTTTCTTAAAAATTAGGACACGTGTCACTGGTTAATATAGAACTAGTCAACCATGAATAATCCAAAACAACAAATTTGTGATTGGTTTGTCACACTTGCTTATATTATCATATTACGTATTGTTTTCGGCTCAGACTACTACATCTGTCTGTGCTATCGCTCTGTGTGGGTTAATTATTTTAATACCGTTTACAAATCGATCTCTGAAACAAATTATACATAAAAAAATTATATCATGAGAATTAAGTCAAAGTAAAGATTAAACTTATGCATGGCGGAAAAGAAATATATGAAAACGATAGTTCAATGTACATGCAGCCTTGCAAATGATATTTAAAAAAAATATATTTACTTTATAAAACTTAGGACTTTAATCTAAGTATTGTTGATGGGATGTTGAAGTTTTCAGAACGTAGAAAATCTATCAGTACACTATTATATCAAAATGTGTTTGGTGTCCATTTAACAATATATTGTTTAAGAGTTTAGTGTTTTCTTATTCATTCTGACATCTGTGTCCATGGATCTTAACAAGAAATTGCGAAGACGTAATGCTTATCTGTTTACCTTTAATTTTAAAAATGATTTTTCAACAGAATATTATATATATAAAACTGTTTAATTTTTGTTTTTCTTTGCGAAAACAAAACGGCCCTAAAGCTAAATATCATCGTCAGCATGTATAATGGGAGGCGATAAACACTTTAGAATATACACCACCTGCTGGATCTTTTTACCTGGGCAAATATCTTATTACGTAACAAGTATGAATGTAAAATTCTCGATATGGTATATTCAGGCGAATATACATGGTATCTCTGGACTGGGGAATTTAAGATATTTTGATCTCATAATGTAACATGTAAATTTATTTGTGCTTGATGTAAAAAAAAAATGCATTTAGCCATTTTATTTTCAAAACTTCTTTAAAATGAGTTGACTTTGAGCATATGTTTATTTTCAAAACCAGGGACAAATCACTGATTTTTCAATTTTAGACCAATCTCATTATTTTCAGCAGTGGGCAAAGTATTTGAAAAGAAATTGTATTTAAAAATGTATTTAATCACTTAATTAGTTATATTTCAAATATACAAAATGCGTTTCTGTTTCATATTTGCCTTTTGAGAATACTAATGCAGGAGTTCCACAAGGCTCTGTATTAGGTTCCCTACTATTCCTTATTCATGTATATGACATAGCTGGTAATTTGATAAGTCTAACTCGATTGTATGCTAATGAAACATCCTTTTCTTATTCAAGAACTAGTCCTAACACAATAGTGAATGTCTTTAATAGCGATTTAGAACAAATTTTAGCATGGTCTAAGGATTGGTTTATTGATTTTAATCGGAACAAGACAATTACTATGCTATTCTCCTGTAATTCTTCTCCAAATGATATTAAAATAAGAACTTCAAAATCAAGTAGTAGAATTGGGGTCGGTAGAAATACCGCAAAGGACCTCCTTAGTGCACTAGGAACAAAAATGTGCATTAAGGACCTGATGGAATGATACAATTGTCACAAGGGACATGGCATCAAAAAATAGACTTTGTAAAAATTTCATAATAATTATTTATATCTTTTTTTTATTAGAGAGTTATTTAAGGTTTTCTCGACACGTGCCTCAATCAGTTGATTGTCACCTGTGTAATCGGTAGAAGTTCATGTTCGCCCAACCTTGACCCGTTTATAACCCGCTTTTATACTGATTAAACATGTATATGGTATTTCAAATTGTTCTGGGTTTTTTTTCCGTTTGTTTGTTCCTGCCGTGTTTATTCTGTATTTCTGTCTGTTATATTTTTTTACTTCTAATGTAATGGCGTATTTTCAACTCATATATTATCAGATTATTACATGGCATTTTTCATATCGCATGTATTATCAGCCCTAGGTTCAATATCAGCCCAAGAGCCGCATAGCTCGAGGGCTGATATTGACCGAGGGCTGATAATACATGCGATATGAAAAATGACATGTTATGATCTGTTTATCATATGCTTCAACAGTAGAGAAAAATAATACATTCATATATTGATCCTTTAACGTGGTTCCCGAAAAGAAGTTGAAAGAGTAAAAAGTTCACGGACGTCGGACCCCAAATTTGATACATTCAATATGAAATCTTTCTATCATATGCATCAACAGAGAAAAAAAACACATTTTAATATGGACGAATCGACAAAAAAAAAATAATTCAACAATATACATAATGAACATTGTTTGGAAAAGTCAACTTTTTAAAAGTAACTTCCTAAATTATGTTTCAGACAAACTTAAAAAATGCATTTATTTAATAATTTTTTTTTTTTTTAATTTAATTTAATTATTTTATACAATACACTTTCCAGTATTCAAATAATTGTTTTGTACACTACTTTGTAATGTTTTTCACTGAAAACGTAGCATTGAGGTGTAATTTCCGGAATTTGCCGAGTATCACCGGAATGCCATGTGATAACGTTACGGAAAGGCATGTGATAACAATCGAAGCATGTGATAAACTTTTCATATCAGCCCGCTAAGCACCAATTCGAAAAATATGGAAAATACTTTAATTTAATGCTATTATCATACGGTAAAAATCATATGTTATTTAGTCTAAGTACATGATAAATTTTTTTATCCTTTTAATTTTAAAAAGACAAATAATTGTGAAATCTTCACGGAAAGATGAGGATGATATTTGGTTGCTTAAGATCCAGTGGCCAATATTTCATTCATTTTTCTGATGTCAACCAAACCTCACAGCAAGGATTTTAAAAGGATAGAATACTGGCAAATGCAGAAAGATTATTTTGACTATCTTTGCTGCCTTGGTCTCTGTATGATGATTTATTATGTTTTAAGGGAGACTAAACTCATGTTCTACAAAAACAAATATATTCAGTTTTAATGAGGTTTTAGTCTAATCTAATTTCTGATGTGATTTACTGAGAATGTATCATTTCTGTTGATAAGAGGCAGCACCAAAACATGTTTATCTTTAACATGTTGTCAGGTTAAATGCATATAGGGTTAACCATGTATAAATTTAAACACTTTCCTTCACGTGTTTAGGAGAGGAACATATTGAGGATAAGAACTTATTTACAAATGCATTACAAGTAAAAATATGTATAGCTTGATGTTTAGGCCCTAAACACGTTTTAAGAGTGTAAATATGACTTATTTATTTCCATCTACTTCATTTTAACTTTTGTGGAAAACCATACCATATCTCCTTTCGCTTATTTTTGTTGTATATATTCATATATTCATACACCACTTTCATTTATTTCCAAATCTTAAAATCATTTATTTCCACAGTTGTCCAGTTCTTTATCGTCTCTTCAATTAATAATCATGGCAGAACGGGCTCTAGAGTCATATGATTAAGTTAACTAAATTATTAAGTTCTCCCACATTGTGCATTATATTTCTTACATCACTATGCTTATTACATTATAAATGAAAATGGTATTCATCTTCAATTGTTAAAATAAAGAAGAAAATTTGATTATTCAGTAATAAATTAATCGTTCAAAGAAGACACTTATGATTTATATTCTCTTTTTAAAACATAAAATAGTATTTACCGCTTGCAGTTTTAAAACTTCTATAATACTTTTGTAATCGGGTTTTGAAGAGCCCTACGGAAGCCACATACTTTCATATGTCTTTCAAGGTATAATGAAAGAATGTATAGGAAATGAAAGCTCAGAAGCATGTTTTTTTCTCAATTTGTATCTCAAAATTGGCCTCTTTAAAAAAAAAAAAGCTTACATATTCAGTTTCCTTAAAAACAAATTTTAACAAAGGCAAAGTAAACACAAAATTCAATTTTTTATTTTTCTTTCATCAACTTGAAATTATACCATGCTAAACCGTTAGGTGCATTCAACAACAACCATAAATTAATCAATTAGTAACGATCAAAAGACATTTTTTTATTGGATAAGGTTGATTGAACATGATGATTGGTGGGTGGCAAGACAATTGTTTATTGGATAAGGTTTATTGAACATGATGATTGCCGAGTGGCACGCGCCGATTAAAAAGCATTTTACTTCAAAATTACAATATCTTTTGATACCAAACTTTATAAATATGAGTTATATACTCATATCCTCTTATATCCGTGTTCTTTGAGGTCTCAACACATCGTTTTAATGTCCTTAGTGCAAAAGCTTTCTTCTTAGTGCACTAAGAAGTCCTTTGCGGTATTTCTACACACCGGTAGAATTGTCTCCTGTCATAAACATTTAAGTATTACTTTTGATTCCAATGGTAAACTCTATACAATATATATAGAAAACGTTTTAAAGTGTGCAAGCACAAGATTAAATTTCTAAAAAAAATTGAAATATGTATTGACTAGGATTTGTCTTATTCGCATACACTTATAAGATCAATTATGTAATATGCACGTGAGTTATGGAATGACTGTACTAAACTAGATTCCAACAATCTGGAACATGTTCAGTTTAAAGCAGGAAGATTAGTAACTGGGTTGCCTGTCTTTACTAGTCCGGAAGTTATATATATAATCAGTGGTACAGGACATTTGCTAGTGGACAAAGAAAATCCAAAAAAGCTCAATATGTTCTATTCGTCACATAAAGTGGGACTGCCTCTTCAACTTTGTATTTATTTGGCTTTTTAACTATTTTGATCTGAGCGTCACTGATGAGTCTTATGTAGACGAAACGCGCGTCGGCGTATAAAATTATAATCCTGGTACTTTTGATAACTATCTACGATTTAATGCCATTTTTTTCAGTTAAAGATAAAATATCAGAAAATCCTTTTTTTTTCATATACTATCGAATGAAATAGCCTAAACCCTGACATATGTACGTCCAGAAATATGAATATATTTATCTAACTTGACACAGACACAATTGCACGTCAATCTTTATTATTAAGGACAGTTGATTGGATTAAAGTGATGGATTGCCACGCCTATATTAAAAATGAGATCCTATGAACAGACTTCAGATAGCTCCCAGTATTCGAATTCGATAAAAAAAAATATTTATATCTTGTATTGTTTCAATATTAAAAGTGTTGGGTAACGTAGTTGAGTTTTAGATTAAATTTGGGAAGTCGTGTTTACATGTATCCCCATTTGTTAGGTTATTCAACATGATGAATAAAAAATTATCAGCTGGTTTTAAGAGTTGCAAATATTAACAAATTAAATTTATGATACAGAATTATTTTTTTATTTGTGTTCCTCAACAGTGTTTGTTAAATTTGTTTTCCTCGAATCGCGAAAAGTGAAGAGTTTTTCATACGTGTAAATCCAGAATTCACACAAACGACGTTCATGAATGGTCTGTTCAAAAGTTTAGTTTCACTTTTCAAAATATTTCAGACACGTAAATAATATAGGTTATTAGTGCTAGCTTTACAAAGAAAATATCCACTGACATGCATAATATCTAATGCCATGGGTCACGCATGGACTGTCTTATTTTATAGGGATGCCCATGTGGCACATCAAAGTTAAGATTGATTTAACCATTGTACTTTAGAATTGCAACAAATCTTAAATTCGCTTGAATACATTAACCTGTTATCTTGTCGACTTTACAGCTAATTTCCTAATGCTTGTAGAGTAAAACTTTGGTAGGCTTGCTTGCTCTGTTTGTATAAACATGAATTAAAGCTTTGTAAATAACATTGACATCTTCTAACAATATAGAGGCATATTTTAATCTGTATATATTATATTTAAATTTGATTGGAAATTATCCAAATTACAATTGTAAATGATACAAACTAAGCAATCAAGTTAACCAAAGTCTCGCTTTACATGCATTAGGAAATCAGCTGTTAAGCCAACATAAAGATAGCCGCTATGTCCTGAGAAGAGACCACGATGAAATTTGAAAGTTAAACAAATCTTAGTTTTCACGGGAACGAATATTTTGTTAAAACGTTGTAGTGATTAGATCATCAATGACGTAATTTAAAAAATAAGACAAGGTCGAAAATAGTTCTAGAGGTCTATTAGCAAGAAAGTCTCCTCACTCAGCTTGTGGTTATGTGTTGGTGGTGGATAGAGTCACACCGACTTACAATTGACTATTTCTCTGCGGTTACAATTAAAGATCGTTGTCGAAATCAACACTAGGGAGATACCATTAAATTTTTACAGGGTAGGGGTGGGGGAGTTGTGGCCAGGATGAAAAATGTTGTCCTGCATTTTTCTTTCAATGTAATCTCAATGTAAATGTAGTTCTGTTTTTTTTTTATTTTACACTCTATTCTGTCCTGCCTTTCATAGTTATTAATGTATCCTGACTTGTTTTTCATAAGTTCATAATGACTTTTCTTTTTGGCAAGATGGCCATACTGCCTTTTTTCTCTTATCTCCTGCCATGCCTTTTTCTTTTCAATTTTCATACGTCAGACTAACTTCTTCGTGCATGTGACTTCATATATATATATTTAAAAAGGGATAAGAAATGTCTTAATTGATAAGTTCTAAATTGCATTTAAAACATCCATTGAAAGTACATTGTATAATTAGAAATCATTGTCCGCTGTTGGAAGTTCAGTTTCGCCATTTTTCGTGCTTGTCATAAGACGAAATTTCCGGGGTCTCGATTGTTAAACTCGTTAAATCAAATAACGAACATATTCCATCTCAACCTGAGAAAGAGTGGCTCATTTACATTAATTTCATCAATGATTATCGTTTTTGAGCTGTTGTACTTTCAATGCTATTTATAAACGCTGAGTAAAATTTAAAATGTTTGGTATACAAATTTTTAATTATTCATCTTTAAAAATATTCAGAGGACAATGGGACATATCGAAGAATCTTTGAGTTCTGACGAAAATTATAGTGTTTTTCTATCTTTCCACAAAGTATATAAAAGTACCAAGCGTTTTTCTCAACTTTGACAACCTTAATATTCTGTAACACTCTTTGCAGTATTTTCCAACGGCAATTTTCAAAGTGCTTAGACAATTCCAGTGCACCGTTACGATTCAAATATGATGTAATGGTATAAAAAAACCTTGCAGTTTTGTAACTGTTGACAAAAACATGCTACATTTTAGAAAAATGGCTGTTAAGATTTTACCTATATCTGCCGTTGCCATATTGGGATAGTCGTAATTCCAGTTACGGTTATCAGTTTAATACCAGTGCAGTTGAGAAATATGGTGCAGTTATTCAAATGCAGATGTAAACCTTATCAATATTAAACCCAATCCCGCAAGCAGCTGTGGTCATTCTGTTGAGGATAGTATTCACTATTTTCAAGTGCCCTTTTATCAACGAAGCACGAGAAATATTTTTTCCAAAATTAGAAAGATCTACTATATCCATTTTGCTTTTATTGGCTGGTGACGGTGACCTTTCATTTCAGCAAAACAAAGACATTTTTGAGCCTGTACAATCATATATTATTAATTCCTACATTTTAACAAATTTGATTCGTTTAGGGATAGTCACATGTTAAACTATATGTTCGAAGGTAGAGAGAAAACGGCGGATAGCAAAAAGCATATTTCACAGAGCATATTGCACGGTTATTTTTAGAATATCTAAAAACCGATTTACTTTGTGACGTCATGTAATGAAACAAAATAATTAAATAACAACTAATATGTTGTTATTGTCAAGGAGACAATATGATGTATAAAATTCAAACAAAATCAAATGACGATTTTGATACAAATATACCTAATGGTCTGAAATTGATAATATAACAAATATAGCCTTTGTATGAGGTCAATACAGGATATATCGACCCAAAGAAGTATATCGACCTCGGACTTCGTCCTCAGTCAGTATACTTCTTTCAGGTCAATATATCCTTGTATCGACCTCATACAAAGGCTATATTTGTATAATATCAGAAATACACTAACATGACTAAGATTTAGAACATTCAATTAAAATTCGGAATTCCATCTAAAATACATTGTTCATTTAAAGAAAAAACTAGAGGCTCTAAAGAGCCTGTGTCGCTCACCTTGGTCTAGGTGAATATTAAAGGAAGCAGATGGATTCATGACAAAATTGTGTTTTGGTGATGGTGATGTGTTTGTACATCTTACTTTACTGAACATTCTTGCTGCTTAAAATTATCTCTATCTATAATGAACTTGGCCCATTAGTTTCAGTGGAAAATGTTAGTAAAAATTTACAAATTTTATGAAAATTGTTAAAAATTGACTATAAAGAACAATAACTCCTAAGGCCATTTCGGTCATGTTGACTTATTTGTAAATCTTACTTTGCTGAACATTATTGTTGTTTACAGTTTATCTCTATCAATAATAATATTCAAGATAATGACCAAAAACAGCAAAATTTCCTTAAAACTAACAATTCAGGGTCAGCAACCCAACAACGGGTTGTCCGATTCATCAAAAAATTTCAGAGCAGATAAATGTTGACCTGATAAACAATTTTACCCCTGTCAGATTTGCTCTAAATGCTTTGGGTTTTGAGTTATAAGCCAAAAACTGCATTTTACCCCATGTTCTATTTTTCGCCATTGCGGCCATCTTGTTTGGATGGCCGGGTCACCGGACACATTTTTCAAACTACTAACCCAAATGATGATTGTGGCCAAGTTTGGATTAATTTGGCCAAGAAGTTTCAGAGGAGAAGATTTTTGTAAAAGATTAGTAAGATTTACGAAAAATGGTTAAAAATTGACTATAAAGGGCAATAACTCCTAAAGGCGTCAACTGACCATTTCAGTCATGTTGACTTATTTGTAAATCTTACTTTGCTGAACATTATTGGTGTTTATAGTTTATCTCTATCTATAATAATATTCAAGATAATAACCAAAAACAGCAAAATTTCCTTAAAATTACTAATTCAGGGCCAGCAACCCAACAACGGGTTGTCCGATTCATCTGAAAATTTCAGGGCAGATAGATCTTGAACTGATAAACAATTTTACCCCATGTCAGATTTACTCTAAATGCTTTGGGTTTTGAGTTATAAGCCAAAAACTGCATTTTACCCCATGTTCTATTTTTAGCCATGGCGGCCATCTTGTTTGGATGGCCGGGTCACCGGACACATTTTTCAAACTACTAACCCTAAAGATGATTGTGGCCAAGTTTGGATTAATTTGGCCCAGTAGTTTCAGAGGAGAAGATTTTGTAAAATTTACTAAGATTTACGAAAAATGGTTAAAAATTGACTATAAAGGGCAATAACTCCTAAAGGGGTCAACTGACCATTTCAGTCATGTTGACTAATTTGTAAATCTTACTTTGCTGAACATTATTGCTGTTTACTGTTTATCTCTATCTATAATAATATTCAAGATAATAACCAAAACAGCAAAATTTCCTTAAAATTACTAATTCAGGGGCAGCAACCCAACAACGGGTTATCCGATTCATCTGAAAATTTCAGGGCAGATAGATCTTCACCTGTTTAACAATTCCCATGTCAGTTTTGCTCTAAATGCTTTGGTTTTTGAGTTATAAGCCAAAAACTGCATTTTACCCCTATGTTCTATTTTTAGCCATGGCGGCCATCTTGGATGGTTGGCCGGGTCACAGGACACATTTTTTAAACTAGATACCCCAATGATGATTGTGGCCAAGTTTGGTTTAATTTGGCCCAGTAGTTTCAGAGGAGAAGATTTTTGTAAAAGTTAACGACGACGACGGACGACGGACGACGGACGACGACGGACGACGACGGACGCCGGACGCCAAGTGATGAGAAAAGCTCACTTGGCCTTTTAGGCCAGGTGAGCTAAAAATGGTGATTCCTTAGGCTATTTTCAAAAAAAAAATGACTGAATTTTCTGCAGACTGTAGTTTACTCGCAGATTCATCAAGTACGTATTTCTACGGCTAAAACAAATCATAATTGTATCTTTTAATTTGTTTAAATTTATTTCAGTGTTTATTTTTCAAACTTTTTATGTAAATAATATTGGATCAAGATCGAGTCAGATTAAATTATTATCTATTAAATTATTAATTAAAAACTAAAACATGTATCCAATCTTAATTTTACACATATTATCACCTATATCAAAAGATTAAACAGAACACAATTTTTGTTTTATATTTAAAAAAAAAAAAAAGGAAGCTAAACTATGCACGCCAAGAAACGATGTACGCTTAAACGACACGATATACGCTAAACGAAACGATGTACGCTAAACGATACGGTATACGCTAAATGAAACAATGTACGCAAAATCATACGATGTACGATAGAAGGGTGCTTATGTTATCGTTTATGGTATGGTTTATGGTACATGGTTTCGTTCGTACATCATTCGTTCAGCGTCCGTACAACGTTCGGTCAGCGTTTCGTTTGCATTCGTACATCGTTCGGGAAGCGTACGTACATCGTTCGGGCATCGTCCGTACATGGTTCGGGCATCGTTCGTATTGTTAACTTTTACGTTACACGGACTGTATATGACAGAACAGTGGGGATATCTAAACGAAATTAATCGATAATACGCGTTACAAATAAGCATAGTTGACTAATTGTAACACATCAAATTGATATGCTTATTATGTGGTATTATCAGATAAAAGAGATTTTCAATTATGCATCTCGAGTAAAGTGGCCCCTTAATAAACAAATATAAAAACATAAACCTCGTTTAACCATATGTACACAATAAACGGTCTGTGTTCATGGACACATACAATTTACATGTACCTCGAATCTATACGAAACGTTATATTACTGACTCACACTGCCCGTGTTTCATTTACAGAACTGTATTATTTTACACATGCATACGGCATAGTCAGTACATTATTTGACGTATTTATTTCTATTATTTTGTAGGCTGCAAAATTATGGTATTTGAAACATGGGGAATACATAATGGACCTTATATGCAAGCTGTACATTTTATGTATGCAGTTGGTGGTATAATATCCCCCTTAGCTACAGCTCCGTTTCTAAGCACTCGTATGCATTTGGACAACCAAACATTTACATATCCAAATGTAAGCAACGCTCATAAATTCAGTGAAAACTTAAGTTCAACTATTATTGAGACGCAAGAGACTCATGATTTGTCAGTACATTTTGCATTCGCAATAACTGCCGGTTTTGCTCTTAGCTGTAGTTTGGTATTTGTGTGTTCCCTCTGCCGTTCGACAAAACAAACCAGCGGGAATGACAACCATATCCAACCTCGAGTTACAAAGGATTTGCCAAGATCTATTCGTTTTATAAGTCTCTCGTTAATCTGTGCAACGTTTTGCTTTTATCTGTTCCTTGAAGAAGCAATGGTTTTCTTTTTGCCAACATTTACATTTGAACATTTGCACTGGTCACAGTCTAAAGGTTCATATGCAGCAACATCATACTGGACTGCCTTTGCTATTGGTAGATTATCAGGGATAATAATAACCCATCGATATAAAACATACAAAGTTATTGCTACGTACATAACTGGATTATCTCTTTCCTCATTCGGACTAATGATCACAACATTACATCGAAAAGACATCGGAGTTTGGATTTTTGTGCCAATGTCTGGGTTCTGCCAGTCAATTATATTTCCTTTGTTATTATCTTGGATAGAAGAAGATTTTTTCAAAGTAACCGGCAAGATAGTATCAGTGATAATGTTTCTAGGTTCAGTTGGTGTCATGGTAACACCAATCATACTTGGGTATCTGATTGACCTTTTCACACCTATGTGGTTTCCTTACGCTGAAGCTATAGGAAGTGTTAGTTTGCTACTTCTTTACTTTGTTCTATTATGCTTACGAAGTAAGATTCTTGCTATTCATCAAGAAAGTATTGCTTGTTTAAAAGTTGATGAAACCAGTAGATAATAACGACTTTAAATAGAAAATTTAAGATGGTGGGTTTACTTACCCATTGTTGTGTTAGTAAAGTCTGCTTTATTACTCAAAATCTGATTTATCAATTGCAAAATAAACGCTGTTCATATTCCAGTTTATATTTTATCTATTCAGTATTTGCATTTTGATGAAAAAAATAAATGTTATTATATTTTATGAATATTCACCTGTTACATAAACCCTAATTATGTAATAATGCCACATCTTCTTTTTTAGATAAAGACATTGATTTCAACCATACATTTTCCTCCATAATAATGTGATTAATATGGGATATCTATATGTTTTTCGTGGGTTGTTAGTCACATCAGATAATTTCTAAAACAAACATTTTGTGTATGCTCTACGCAATATATTTGTAAAAACGAACGTAAATCCTACCTGCAATGTCAATGCAAAATTAAATCTATAACTGCACAACTCTCGGTAATAGGAATATTGAATATTGTCTATTAATGGAATCACACCTTATAATTAGTCATTTATATAAATTATACCAGTGTTCATACAGGGCAACAAAAGAAGTTTATTGTGGATAGTGCACTTTAGAGTAAAATGGTAACATCTAGATAGGAGTAAGACATGAGTGAAAACACATATAAAAATTGACCATGAATGGTTGAAAATCAATATATCTATTTTAGTTGGTAGTTTATGAAGTTATCTTTATAGTAGGTCAGTATTTTTTCATAGATTAAACTGTAAACACGTATTCCTCCATAATAAAGATTTTACTATATTGAAATGGAATAAAGGTATAACCTTTAAATAAACTAATATAGATAACAGGATTACAATTTTGTATTTGCGCTAGACGTGCGTTTCGTCTACACAAGACTCATCAGTGTGTGATAAGCATTCTTTTTAAATCCGGACATATTGTTTGTAATCAAACTTTTCTTATCTAAAGTTATTTTTAGAGGAAATACCTTAAATTATTTTGGTTTTTATTTTCACATCCGATTATTGTGTCTGTTAAACCAGTTGATGAATTTCAGTGTTTGTTTCATTCTATTTGAAATATCACGCCCGAAATCTTTCATCGAAGGTCTTTTAAAAGGAATAATTATTCTAAGTGAGTTATTTTTTCTTTGTATTCATAATTAAATTTATTATAATATTTTGCAATGCAAATCATTTGTCGATCTCACGTGTCTTCGTTTGGTAGAAATCGTGACAATTCATCCGTCACATACGTTGTTATTCGTCAGTCTATTGTACGCATAATCTCTTTGGGGTTTATTCACTGATACTTTTTTCTTTGAGTTTCCTTATACATACTAGACCAATTATAAAAATTAAGGCAGACAGTATATCACATCCTCCCAAGAAGTAGAATGATGTAACATACGTCCCACTCACGTCTTTTAAGTACCCTGCAATAGAAAATAAACCAGTTATAAGATATAACTTAGCATGTCATCAACATCAAACTAATGTCCTCTTTTCTTGTCATGACATTCATTGTAACTTATACTTTACCATGGTTACAATGCATTTCTATTTGCTTTTGTTAATTTATTTTCTAAACGAGATTTTTTACTCAATCGTGTTCCCTGTTCACAAATGTGACATACCCAATAAAATTATTCACCGACCTTGTTATAACATGAGCAACACGACGGATTACTCTTGTAGTGCAGGATCTGCTTACACTTCCGGAGCACTAAATATCACGTCTATTGTTTTAGTATTCTATGTTCTGTCTTTGTATGAGACTTTCCGTTTTGAATTGTCCGTCCTTTGTTTTTTATTATTATTTTACTTTTTACATAGACTATGCAATGCTGATAGAAGAATTACCATTTATCAATTTATTTCCTCGGTAACAGGTCTTCCTTTAGCAAAGGTATCGCATATAAGGTTGCTAAATATATATAAGTTATAGGACCTGAACACACTAATAACTTAGTTCAACAGAACCTCGATCTGAAACGATAAACAATCCAGTCCAACTGTTTTGTGTACCAAACCCAAGATTGGTATATATGATTTTTATGACTGTTTTTTTTTTAAATTTCATTAATTTTCTGTCTTATTTGTTATTTTTTCTCACACTCATTGTCCATGAATATCTTTTTCATGTTGAAAAAAAACAACAGAAAACAGACACACTAGATTTGTTTCGCTAACAGATATCCCTATAAACATATGATTTTGCATCCCTATTCCGTTGATCGACATGTATAAATGATATGACTGACAGTGTATGATTCTTATCATGAAAAATGCTAACATTCAATCCTACACGAACTTACCAAGGAATGGTCCAGAAGCTGCCAAACTTACTCCTTGAAATAAAACTAAAATACCCATAGCTGATCTAAAATTGTCTATTCCCATAAAATCTGCCACCACTGTTGGCGTCAATGCAAATATTCCCCCAGCACTTATACCAGTCGCAATAGAAAATAGTATAAAATGCCAATATGCTGAACATAATGATGAGAGACACAAACACACACCAGTGAAGCACAAAGATAATATGACAATGACATAGTTTTCCAAAAGTTTTCTATCTGCGACGAAACCACATAAAATCATTCCAATAAAATCACATGCATTAATTAGCGCAACAAGATCTGCAATTCTACTATCGCTGATGCCTGCTTCGTGTGCAAGCGGTGCAATATAAATACTGTTATATGCATTAGGGACTCTCCCGAAGCTATAAACCAACGCATAAATACACATGAATGGCGCTTTCATCAGACTAACATCCACAAATCCCCAGCAAGGTTGTTTGGTTTCCCTTATAATAAAAAATTGCGGCGTATTTGTAACATTCAGGACTGGCAATGAATTGCAAACAACACTTAGTATATTGGAACGTGCAAAACTATCGACATATTTTTCAGTTATAATTTTATCTCTGTTATAGTTGGTCAAATGTTGATCTGAGTCACACAATTTATAATCTGTCACGGATTCGTGTTTTAAGACTTTTGTTAATAAACTTTCACTTAAACTGCGTTTCATTCCATTAAACATTCCATTTGACGCCATCATTTTATCGTCATTATTTTCAATCATCTGTTTTCTTTCTGATATATTGGATGAACTAACATGCGGACTGTCTATTTTCCCCTGAATTAGCGTCATTATGTTGATTCTTTTTGGCCTTAACAGAATCGCCAACGCAATGATATTTAGATGAATTCCTCCTGTGAGAAGCATCCCTCCATGTAATCCATACTCCCGGATTAAATATCCATAAAGTGGAGGGAAAAGTAAGCCTCCTAGCTGACCACCGGATATAGTTATGGCCTGGGCTAAATTCCGCCGTTTAATAAAGTAGATCCCAACCAAATAAGCTAATGGTCCATGTAAAAATGAAAACGCAAGACCTAAAATTATGAAATGATATTATTAAAAAAAGAATAAAAACTAGAGGCTCTAAAGAGCCTGTGTCGCTCACCTTGGTCTTGTGCATATTAAACAATGGACACGGATACATTCATGACATATTGTGTTTTGGTGAAAGTGATGTGTTTGTAGATCTTACTTTACTGAACATTCTTGTTGCTACAATTATCTCTATCTATAATGAACTTGACCCAGTAATTACAGCGGAAAATATTTTCTAAAAATTTACAAAAATTTATGAAAAATGTTAAAAATTAACTATAAAGGGCTATAACTCCTTAAGGGGTCAATTGAGTATCTTGGTCATGTAAACTTATTTGTAGATCTTATTTTCCTGAATTCTATTGCTGTGTACAGTTTATCTGCATCTATAATAACATTCAAGATAATAACAAAAAACACCAAAATTTCCTTAAAATTACCAATTCAGGACAGTAACCTAACAACGGGTTGTCAGATCCATGTGAAAACATCAGGGCAGATAGATGTTGACCTGAAAAACAATTAAACCCTTCAGATTTTCTCTTAATGCTTTGGTTTTTTGAGTTATAAGCCAAAAACTGCATTTTACCCCTATGTTCTATTATAAGCCGTGGCAGCCATTTTGGTTGATTGACCAGGTCACGCCACACATTTTTTAAACAAGTTACCCCAATGATGATTGTGGCCAAGTTTATTTTAATTTGGCCCAGTAGTTTCAGAGAAGACGATTTTTGTAAAAGATTACTAAGATTTACGAAAAAATGTTTAAAAATTGACTATGAAAGGCAATAACTCCTTCAGGGGTCAACTGACCATTTTGGTCATGCTGACTTATTTGTAAATCTTACATTGCTGAACAATATTGCTGTTTACAGTTTATCTCTATCTATAATAATATTCAAGATAATAGCCAAAACAGCAAACATTCCCTAAAATTACCAGTTCAGGGGCAGCAACCCAATAACGGGTTGTCTGATTCATCTGAAAATGTGAGGGCAGATAGATCTTGACCTGGTAAACAATTTTACCTTGTCAGATTTGCTCTAAATGCTTTGGTTTTTTGAGTTATAAACCAAAAACTGCATTTTACCTCTATGTTCTATTTTTAGCCATGGCGGCCATTTTGGTTGGTTGGCCGGGTCACGCCACACATTTTTTAAGGTAGATATTCCAAAAATGATTGTGGCCAAGTTTGGAATAATTTGGCCCAGTAGTTTCAGAGGAGAAGATTTTTGTAAAAGATAACTAAGATTTACGAAAAATGGTTAAAAATTGACTATAAAAATCAATAACTCCTAAAGGGGTCAACTGACTATTTTGGTCATGTTAACTTATTTGTAAATCTTACTTTGCTGAACATTATTGCTGTTTACAGTTTATCTCTATCTATAATAATATTCAAGATAATAGCCAAAAACAGCAAACATTCCCTAAAATTACTAGTTCAGGGGCAGCAACCCAATAACGGGTTGTCTGATTCATCTGAAAATTTGAGGGCAGATAGATCTTGACCTGGTAAACAATTTTACCCTGTCAGATTAGCTCTAAATGCTTGGGTTATTGAGTTATAAGCCACAAACTGCATTTTACCCTTATGTTCTATTTTTATCCATGGTGGCCATCTTGTTTGGTTGGCCGGGTCACGCTACACATTTTTTTAAACTAGATACCCCAATGATGATTGTGGCCAAGTTTGGTTTAATTTGGCCCAGTAGTTTCAGAGGAGAAGATTTTTGTAAAAGTTAACGACGACGACGACGGACGACGACGACGACGGACGACGACGACGACGGACGAAGGACGCCAAGTGTTGGGAAAAGCTCACTTGGCCCTTCGGGCCAGGTGACCTAAAAACCAGTTCAGTCATATACGTTTAAGAGATGAACCATTTTCTTTTTAATTGTATATACCATCCCTTTTGTATGAGAAAATGAGTTCAACACATAGAACTTCTTATTACAATGCTACTTAAAAGATAATTGAAGTTTTAGAAATAAAATCATTACATTTTTCTATTTGATGAGTTTAGATCGTAGCCAATTATTACAAGATACAAAAATTGTAATTGCGAAGTTTCTTTTGATCTGCGTATTTGCATGTTGTAGTCTGACATATATGTTTTTCATCTTGATATCCTAATGTGATCCTATCAAAACTGATGCAAGATACTAAATGTATGATGTATGATTTAGGTACGCCAGAAGCGCGTTAAGTGTACATTAGACTTACAAAAAATAGCGTCTTATATCATGAATTCGAATTTTTGTTTTCATTTTTATGTTCGTCTGCTGACTCTTTTGTCAGTAATTTGATACCCATGATATTAAAATCCGTGAACATTTACCTTTAGCGCGCGTTTGAATCTTCCTTAACATTGAATAATTATGGTACCAGCTTTGTTCTTAATCGTAGCTTGTCCGTGTCTACATTAAGATTAAGAAACAATCTTCAACATAGAATACCTGTTAAAACCCCGTTTGTGAAGAGTAAGGTTATAGCGTCGGTTGCAAAGCTCCCACATATAAAAGCCGCACTGGACAACACACCGGATATCATTATACACTGTCTGGTTGATAAAAACCGAAGACCAACTGTCAACACGGGAAGTGCTGAAAATATAGATCATTTATATTTATTAAAATAGGTTTTAATATATGAAAACAAGTAAAATAAAAACAATACTGAACTCCGAGGAAAATTCAAAAATGAAAGTCCCTAATCAAATAGCAAAACCAAAAGCTCAAACACATCACATTAATTAGTTGTTAATTTGTTCGATTATTTTTTTTTTACTTATCTGCTAACTTTTGTATCGGTCCTTAAACATCCAGTCATTGTGTTATCGTGCTATGGTAAGTATGTGTAATATTTTTTTTTCGTTTTTGGTTATATGTTTTGTGCTTATGTGTTTTGTGCTAATGCCTTTGTCTTGTTTATGGTTTTCTTTGTTGATGTATTTTTTTTTGTTGTATAATGAAAAGTATTAAAGCATAATAATTACTGCTGTACCACTATTGTTGACATTTTTACCTTGTATGTCTGTTTGTTTTATTCACACACTGTTGTAAAAGAAATATAATTTTAGCGATTAACATATACGTGAGAGGTTATGCTAACTATACAAGATTTATCCAACAAATTCTTCAAAAGAAAATGCCTTTACCATGTCAGGAATATTCCTCGGAGTTAGATAGTTTTGTTAAGTCTACTTTTCACTAGAATGTATAAACACATTGTTAAAATACAATTCTGGAATATCGACTTTATTTTAGAGTGTTTAATTATCTAGAACAGTCAAACATGTATAGCAACAATAACTTATATTATTATATAAATAAATTTAGTGTTTTTACTGTCTTCTGATTGGTTAAAATTATTAGTTTTATTTTCAATGTTGTCAATTTTGATGGCGACACACCCACTCTTACGTTTAGTATTCATACGCCAACATGTGTGTACGTTGTTATTGTTAATATAAATAATAGAAAACGTTCTTTCAGCCTTAGTTTTGATAGAAATTTATTTATAATGAATGGTAATAATTTATTTTGATTTTATTGAACCATAAAACTAATTTTTGACTCTTCACATTTTACATAATCCGCTTCATTAAATATCGCTTCTAGAACATTGAGGTTAATACTATTATGTCAATTTTTAATTTAAATACTTACTAAAAATACTGTATGTTGCATGCATGATACCAGTTATAGACGAGGTTATAGACGAACTTGAATCAAACTTGTCAATAAAACCATTAAAGAAAACACCAAATCCTCTTAACGAGGAGGCAAACACACAAAAACTTGCGGTGGCCGCTGAAATGATAATGATAAACCATTTTAAAAAAAATAGCACTATTTTTCTCTAAATTCGCTGGTCGACATGTCTATTGAAACGCATATCATATCAATTAAGATTGTAGCTAGTATCGGATACTTTCATTATTAACAAACTTTTTTTCGCAGTCAATGTTTTAATAGTCTGTCTACAACCATGCAACTATATGTGAGAATCGGTATATAGTAAAATAACACAAGTTCTTAACTTCAAGCAAATGTAGAACGGAAAAGGCCTGATCAAATGGCAAATCATCGGCTACAGTATAAACTAGTGTGTCCTCAATGTATGTCAATTATGATAGTTATCGGATTATAAGACGTCAATCTGTATATTTTTATTTTGTTTGCATATTTGTGTCGGTGAGTTGCTGTCTTATTCATGCATACACATATTTCATCTTTTCATCGCATTTCATGTTAAGTAGTGACGTTGCTATAAAACCAGGTTTAATCCACCATGTTCTACATTTGAAAATGCCTGTACCAAGTCAGGAATATGACGGTTCTTGTCCATTCGTTTTTGATGCGTTTTGTTATTTAATTTTGCCATGTGATTATGGACTTTCCGAATTGATTTTCCTCTAAGTTCAGTATTTTTGTGATTTTACTTTTTGTAGACAAAACTTGCCAGGAAAAAACGTGAGTGCAATAAAATTATTAAGCAGTTCGCTACTGAGTGTAGGAAAACTCGATAGAATATACGAGCTTCGTCCTCAACCCCTTATAAAACAAACCATCTATGCATTCGAATGGGGTAGGTGAAAAACCTTCATAACTTATATCATTATAACTATCACCTTATCCTTGTTAAAAGTGTGAGTAGTTCAATAATTTTTCTATGGAAGAATGTCAGACTGAGTCAAAGCAAGAAAACAAATGTTTATAGACGTACAAAAACTAAATGCACGATAACATATGTCACCCATACCTGCCACAATTACCCAAGCCCAACCGTGATCTATATTTCTATCCTTTTCTGTGTCTTTATCTTCAAATTGAATCTGTTCATCTTCACATGAATTTATCTCTGCGCCCTTGATACTTGTATCTTTATTATCTGTGAGCATGGTACCCTGCAAAACTGCGTGTGATCCAAAATTGTGAAACACATATTTAGAACGTCAAGAAAGTATTATAATTCATTCGTTCTATGTGATAATTTCTCCCTAACAGTGTTATACACTATGGTGTTGTATTGTAAGTGCAATATAAGGCTGAATTAAATGACATCAACCTTTTTAACTCAGGTGCAGAACTGTTAAAAAACTAACTCGATATTGGACGTATCGAAAATTGTTCTGTTCCCATTATAAGTGCAAACATAGGAACCCGACGTCCCGATCCCTTCTTCATTTTATGTGCAAACCAGGCTTCCGACTTGCAGACTCTTCCCATTTTTAAGTGTGAAAACCGACACCGGACATCAAGATTCTCTACCTTTTTTATCTGTTCACTGAATATTTAGTACTGTGATTTGGTGGGCATCCTCTAGTGCAAACAATGTCTATAGTGCGAAAAAATGACATCGTACAATGCAAACCATTGAACGCATGCAATATAGAAAGATATCAAGACATAGTTTAAAAGTGTTAACATAGAATTTTATCTTTATGTCCGTACATCCTTATTATTGTGTATCCCACCATCTTCATCTCCTTACGTTCAAGTTTCAAATTTGATCGAACTCTCTCTTATTAAACATTGAATTCAAGCTATACCATGGCCAGTGAATCCTTATCATAATTACTCAGATTTAAGTTACTTCTAGTTAATTTTACACAGATGCAATTCATCAAGGGACTAGACTAGTCACACAAACATCAGTTATTTACTGATAATAGTGAAATTTGTGTGCAGTATATGATAGTGTTATATCACTCATATTTTTAAAACATTAAAACGTTTAAGTTGTTCATTGTTGCATTTGAATCTATATATTTAACTGCATTCGAATCAAATGTAAAATATAATGTAAATATTAAACAGAAAACTATTATAAATGAAATTAATATAAAGGGTAAATTACTTTGATCCTCGTAAACATAACAGTTGCGTAGCAATAAACGAATTGTAAAACAGATAACAACGGATGATTAGCGAAACATTTGTATTAAGCAGCTGTTCGAAAAGATTAAATTGTATATTTAAAGGCTACATTTCCATGAGTACATGTTATGATGGAAAATACAATTCATAAAGAGACAATCATGAACATATGGT
This sequence comes from Mytilus galloprovincialis, assembly GCF_965363235.1. NCBI lineage: Eukaryota > Metazoa > Mollusca > Bivalvia > Mytilida > Mytilidae > Mytilus > Mytilus galloprovincialis. Next base: position 62,502,192 of record NC_134844.1, read on the forward strand.
ATACATTTCTTTTGCTTTTTAATTAAGGGTTCTGCAATGAAAACTATTTCGGTGCGAAGCCACAAGTAAACTTAAAACAAATTTGTTCAAACCTCTCTCAAAGAATATAATTTTGATGCAACTGTCTTACAAGAGAGAGACCCTTGGCTAGCTATTAAACCAGGTTCAATCCAACATTCTCTGCATAATAAAGTGCCTGTACCAAGTCAGGAATATGACAGTTGTTATCAATTCGTTTGATGCGTTTGAGCTTTTGATTTTCCCATTTGATTAGTAACTTTACGTTTTGAATTTTCCTCGGAGTTCAGTATATTTTTGATTTTACCGCTTATTAATACATGTTGTAAAATGACGATATTGATACTTTACTATGAGAAATGTATATTACATAAACGGACAATAATATTCTCAAGTGACGTGAATTGAGCTCTCAATAATTTGTAGATGTAACACTATAGCCAGAATAGTCATTTAACATATAATCTTACTAATTGTGTCCATTTCCCAATTAACAAACGTTGATTGAGTCTCAATTAATATAAATGTCGACGAATGCAAAGCAAGGGACGCTCACTCTGTCGATGTAATCAATCAAGTTCCTTTTTAAAGTTCACAAGATTCCCTCGGTTTTCGTTTGTACTTTCATTTGTCTTTTCCTATACGATAACATGCTTTGAAAATAAGTAAATTATGTTCGCTTAGATAAGTCACTGCATTATATATTAGATATAAGAAGATGAGATATGAGTGTCAATGAAACAATTATCCATCCTAGTCACAATTAGTGAAAGGGAAAACCGTTATAGATTAAAGTTCGGCCTATAGCCCGAATCCTTGGCCAACGACTAACAGCAAGCTATGAAAAGAACCAACATGACTATTTTAAAACCTATTCAAACAGAAAAATACAAAATAAAATCGAAAAACAAGATTGAACCCCATCAACAAACGTCAACCACTGAAAAAGCCTCGGGCAAATATAACACATCCGATATATGGAGGGTTTTAACGCCATTGACAGTCAAAGAAGACATGAATTGTGCAATAATAAAATAAAATTATCAGCAGGAAATAGGGATGTTGTAAACAAATAAAGCAATCTTTATATAGAAAATTATTAATGTGGATGTGCAAAAAACAACATTTGATCAGAATACAAATTTGATTATGTTTTAATTTGTTGATAGTTGTTAAATATAAAAAAAGAAGATGTGGAACTCTCTATGAGAAACCACAGACATTAACAACGATGGGTCTCAGTACGGCCTTCAACAACAAACAAGGCCCGTACTGAAAAGACAACTATAAAAGACCCGAAATGAAAAATATAAAAACAATTCAAACGAGAAAACTAACGACCTAATTTATCTACAAAAATGAAACAAATTGTGCTTATGTAATTTATATTACAAAAATGTATAACAATATCCAAATTACTTTTATTAATAAGTGTGATTATAGTGATTTCTACGCTTGAATTTCGATAATAGCATGTTAGTATGTTAGTAAGGATTGCCTGTTTTCTTTCGTAAAAGCATATTGATGTTGTAATCAAAACCAATTTAAAACAAATCTTTGTTTTGTCGTCTACTTTTAAAACTTGAAAATTTAACGAAATTCAAGATTTTGTATTAACTGTTTGTATAACAAATGTACAAAATATAGTGATAAATTTATACATAAATATTGAAATTTTTCTATGTTGGTTTAATGTAACTATGACAGGAAAAACTAACACACCATCAATAGGTACATTTGTGAAAAAATACAATGTGATGTACGACGTAACACAGATAAGATTATATTCGATAAACAGTGGGCGACAATTTGATAGAAGTAGGTCATAAACAGTGCGTGTAAACCAATGTGTGGTAAATCTACAGTGTGTACAAGATTAATGATTTCTGTGAGGAGTGTTGAATTTGCATATTGTGACCCATTTCTTTGACGTCAGTCTTATATTCTATTTAATTTTCCTGCAAGCATCAATCGTCGAAAACACGTTATCCTGTACTGGCATTTTAACATTTGCTACTCAAAAACGTTCAACATGAATTGAACTTGCCTCTCTTTCAACAACACGAAGGTTTTTTATTTCTTTTCAATGGTAGCAAACTTACAATTCATTTCATTTTACTAATTTAAATTATCAGACAATTTGTTTAACCTTAATCATAAATGATGCAAATAAAAATCAAGTCACCGTCACACTGTCTTTTTATTTAATAAAGTTAATCGGCTCGAATGTGTCCTTTTAATTTAGATTTTAATTCTTTTTGTCGATCATTTTTTAATCCCCACGATAATTAATCGTGATATTCAACATTTCATTCATGTTTTACACAGATGTCTTTTATTTACATTTATATGACGGAACTGGAGTACCACTTACAATTCTTCCACTATGCGTCTTTTCTGTCAAGTCTTATTTACAACACCTTTAAAGTAAACCCGTTGAACACATTTTATGCTCATGTATGAAATTACACTCATAAACGATTGAAAAAAGAAAAATATAAATGAACGGGAAGTAATATAACAAAGAGAGATTTACAAAAACAAAGACAACATGGACAACTTTCCTCACAATCACTTCAGCGAAATTCTAATATACCACACACCTTTGTATACCTATAATGCACATGTGTTACAATAATAGTATAGTAATATAGTGCTGTACTATATATATAGTAACTTGTGTGAGTTACATTTCTGCAGTTGGTGTCTTTGTTACAAGATAAAATAAAGCGCATTCACAAAAAAAAACCGAACTCTGAGGAAAATTTAAAACAAAAAGTCCCTAATCAAATAGCAAATCAAGCGCTTAAACACATTTAACGAATGCATAACAACTGTCATATTCCTGACTGCATTATTTATTGCGACGCACTGATAACAAACAAACTGCGATATATTGAAGTTTTGCGATTTGAAAAAAACGTGTGAAGAAGGATCCATATTTAAAAGATTGATTTGAATCTTATTCTTGCAAACATCATACTCTTGCTTTCTCATATATATAAATCATAGCAATAACTTCTGAATTAACAGTATTTTAACAGTATTTAAGAAAATAAAAAATGTGAATGAACACAATGATATGAACACAAAAAGTTAAATACAATATACTATGAAATTACCTTAGGTAGGAAATGTATTATTCAACAGGTATTTGAACTTTTGTAGAACACAATGATTGAATATGAAATATCTTACTTTTATCGTACAAAACTGTTGTTTACTATTTCAATATAATGTACGCTCGAGTGAACAGACATGAATATTACATGACGTGTTTACTCGGCTGTGAATCTACATTTAAAAGATATAGTTGCTATCATACTTTATATGACCTTTTCAAGGTTAGAATAAAGTTATACTAAAATAAATTGATGAGCTTGTTTAATGCATTGATGGGGAACATGATTAGTATCGGTGTGAAATTACTTTTGCATGCAGTTATCCAACAGGGTCATTGTTAAACACACTTAGGAAAACCGTATAACAACTAATGCTAGCAAAATGAAAAGTGGTATGATTGTCAATTAGACAACTATGTTAAAGAAAAAAAAAACAGATATGTTAACAAAAGAAGTAACGAAAGATAACAGAGGGACAGTGAAACTCATAATTTGAAAATAATCTGACAACGCCATGGCTTAAAATCAAAAAGACAAACAGACAAATAAAAGTGCATATGAATGAACATAAAAAAAACTAAAAACTGAGCGACACGAAACTTACCAAAATCTGGGGAGTGATCTCAGATGCCCCGGAAGGGTAAGCATATCCTGTTTCACATGTGGCATCCGTCGTGTTGCTCATGTTATTACAAACCCGGTAAATAGTCTAAATCGGTAACTGTAACTAACTTTAAGGATTTCTAAATTTAAAACAAAATTGTTAAGTAAGAAAGATAGGAAAAAGAAAGCGTGACGAAATTGAAACTAGTACACACGAAAAAATAATGGCATTATTGAATCATTCGTGTACAATCAGTTAACGGTAAAGAAATATGAAAACCACTAAGCAACGGGCTGACAGTGGAAATTCGCAGATGAAAGTGTGGTGAGGTTAAAAACACTTTTCAGAACCCCCTTCCACTTAACTCGGATGAATCAGAAAACAAACTTGCTTCTGTGATTTTTAAGTGGTACTAAAAAGAGGGGGAAAACATAACAAAAGTTAAGTTGACCTAAAAAACAGATTATTTTTTTATTAATATCCGTGCAAGCCTTTGCCATATTTTCAAAAAAAATTCTTTAAATCAATCTGTTAGACTTAATTATGTTTCTAAATAATTTCGATGTATGCGGTTGCATGATACTCTAGTAGCTTTGGCCCTTTTCTGTTTTATACTTTTTCCTGTTAACGGATAAAATTATAAAACAAAAATCAATTGTTCACCCTATTCAATACCTCATTGCTACAAACTTGCTAACTACTGACAAGAAAATCAGTCAATGTTTCCTCCTGCACCTCGAGTAAATAACAGCTGAGTTTATCCATGACATCAAAATTGAACACTTCACAATGTCCTTAAAGAATCATTTGTTTTTATCAATAGAAAACATGACCAAAATGTATAGCTAGCCTCCGAACAGTATATTTATGGGACTCTAGGTTTTCATGTCAAGCACAGATAAAACCATAAATATTACATATCAATGTAATCAGGAAAGGTGGCATTTTGAATTTTAGATATTTTCATATATCACTGCCAAGTGAAGTGACAAATATAACCATGTTTTTTTCATACTAATTTTCTACGTGTAACACTTACACAGAGTATAAGAACTGGTACCTGTCACCTAACGTATCCTGCATTAACATGCACAAATAAAAAAAGTAACCATATTCCTTCATGATAAACAAGACTGTAAAAAGGTTTTGTCCGATTTATTTTGCCCTTTTTACATAAAATCCGCTGTTTTGTATTGATAAAATTGAGAAAGGAAATGGGGAATGTGTCAAAGAGACAACACTCCGACTATAGAGCAGACAACAGCCGAAAGCCACCAATAGGTCTTCAATGTAGCGAGAAACTCCCGCGTCCTTTAGCTGGCCCCTTAAAAATATGTATACTAGTACAGTGATAATGGACGTCATACTGAACTCCGAATTATACACAAGAAACTAAAATGAAAAATCATACAAGACTAACAAAGGCCGGAGGCAAAATTGCGGTGGGTTAAACATGTTGATGAGATCTCAACCCTCCCCCTAAAACTCTAGCAAATGTAGAAAAGTAAACGCATAACAATACGCAAATTAAAATTCAGTTAAAGAGAAGTCCGAGTCCGATGTCTGAAGATGTAACAAAAGAAAATAAATAAAATGACAATTATATATATATAACAACAGACTACTAGCAGTTAACTGACATGCCAGCTCCAGACCTCAATTGATCTGACTTAAAGATTATGTCTTCATCATATTAATATCAGGCACAATTCCTCCCGTTAGGGGTTTAGTATCATACTATTACAAAATATATGAGAAGCACATAACCCGTGTCATGCCAACAACTGTTTTTTTTTTAAATAAATGTGATTAGTTCCGATGCAAATATTTCAATATTAAAGCCAAAATATGCAATCTTTAATGACCTGACAACAGTATCATAACTATATCCCTTCTTAATAAGTATGTTTAAAGGTTTTGTAAGCTTTTGAGGTAAATACTGACATATTGTGCTTTGTAAGGAATATTACTATAAAAGATTGGATGTGAAATAACTGAACGAATAAGATGTCTGCATGTTGAGTTATATTTATGAATTATTTCCTTATACCGATGATAAAATTAAGTAAATGTTTTGACTAGTTTATGATATGTAAAACCCTGGTGTAATAATTTTTTAGTAATACATACATTTCTCTCGCTAAAATATAATACGTTTTTACATACACGAGCGAAACGTACAAGTTGAGATATGTAAGCACCATAAGATGTTGACAAGGGAACGTCACCCTCTAAAAATGGATAATTAACGATAGGAAATACAAAATCATCTCTTTTATCATAATTTTTGTATTAAGCTTCTCGTTAATGATATATATATTAAGATCGAGGAAAGGGCAGTGGTCATTGTTAGTATTAGCTTTATTTAAAGATAATCTATCTTATTCTGTCGTTTTATTTATTTCCATTCTTCCACAATAAGTACGCCCATATACTACCCAACTCTAAGTACATAAGACTAATAAAAACCAAACTAAAGTTTAAATTAAATACCCACACGACAGTGCCAAGTGCTGATTTTAATTGCACATTATGATACATAATATCATGTCGACAAAATATAGTCAAGTTATACATAATTACTACTAAAATCAAAACATTTCATATAACATCAAATAAATTCACATAAGCAACATAAAACATTTAACTGAGAAACACGTTTAGTCGAGTCGGCCCTGTCGTGCTGAATGGCTATATCCCATGAAGCGCAGGAAAACAACTAACGGTCTATGGGAGAAAACTAGAAGAAATTAATTTCAATCTAATTCAGTTCCTTCAAACTGTTGAAATTACATTTCTTCCACAATAACTACGCCCATAGACTACCCAACTCTAAGCACATAAGACTAATAAAAACCAAACTAAAGTTCAAATTGAATGCCCACACGACAGTGCCATGTGCTGAAAAATAAAGAACGGGAAATAAATGGTTTATCTTGCTTATAGAACTTTATTCACTTTGAAAATAAAAAGTCAATACCAGGTTATAAACCTAAATTAATCTGTCTTTTAAAGAATCTTTAATATAACCGTCCTTGGCCGTCTCTGAACGCCATCTGCCATGTCTTTTGAACAATCGATCGGAAATACCTAAATTAGCGCAAGTTGTAGTTCCGCCAGAACGTAAATTGTGCAATCCATATGTCTTAATATCTGACACAAAAGGTTGAAAAGCTTCAATAAATTATTATCTCATACGTGTATAAGACAGTGGTTTATTTTCCTTCCGAAGAACATATCTATCCTTGAATTTTGTTAAATTTCTAAAAATAAATTCTTCCGATTTCGGCGAAATATCAGCCCACAACAAATATAACTTTAAATTCCTAACTGGACACACATCTGAATCCATACAGGCTATAACTACAGAATTGCAATCACGGTAAATACTAGTTTTACTTTTCGGAATAAATATAGATATATAACCTAATTCAAAAATGATATCACATCTCCGTATATTTAATAGCTCGGACACTCAAAAAACCTGAGTACGCTAGTAAACACGCACATATAAAACGCTGTGACATAACATTATATTCCTTAAATGACGAACTATACATTGTAGATAGAATCTCAGGAGTAACTGGTTCATTTTTCTCAATTCGAGTAGATAATCGGCATTTTGCACCTTCTAAAACATTTTTCACAACTAAATTTTCGGTAGGAGACGTTTGACCAATCATATGATGTGCCCATTGCATACTATAAAATGCTGAAATAACCGGACTAGCAGTGTGACTGTTCTGAACTAATGAAGATAAATATAGTGCAACGTGCAAACATTTTGCCGGTAAAATATCACAACGACTTATACCGTTATGAACAGCCCACTTTTTCCAACGGATAATTCCTGCATGATAAGTTTTAACGGTACTGTCAGCTTTATATTCGCAAAGTAATTCCATAAGAACATCAACATTGGTATGCAAAGCTGGTTGCAAAAAATTAATCTCAGATTCATAGGCCTGCAAAAATACATGTATAAACAATAATTAAACAATAACAGAATCTTAAATGTAAGAAACCATCAACAGAAAAATACTAATTAGTACATCTCACAAGACTATGTACAATAGTCTTAATGTTGATCATAAGCATTTGTATTTGTTAGTATATTAGTTCTCAACAAGGCCATTGAAAGCCTTAATGCCAAAATCTGAAACCAATTTAGATATGCAGTGTAACGTTAGTACACAAACAAGGCACTAATACAGCCTTTAATATATCATCTGTACAAACCAGATAAGCATTTACAGCTTCATAAACAAAATAGGTTTACAACCTTCATACATATCAGTATTATACTCTGAAATCTAGCCTCAAAGCTATCATCTTAAAAGTAAGATCAGTATTACCAAAAATGGCCTTCTTGCTTTTACCAGGAGTATAAAACTCCTTACCGCTGGGTAATTCTACATATGCAATAACTTGATCTGTGAAATCGCACCCATTTGGGCATAACATAGGCCAATAACTTGCAGATGGCCAGTAAGGAACAATCAATGTACATACAGCGTTGCATTGTCTCATGTAATTAATAACACGTGGTATAAGAAATACAGGTGGTACAAAAAGACCGTTAACCCCATACCAATCTACTGTAAACGCATCAATACCAGACAAATTTTCATTTCAAAATCTTGAATAAAATACACGTAACTTAAAAATGTGATCAGAAACAAACCAATCTACTTCATGCGGGCCCCATAAAGATTCTATCAATTGAAAAATGTAATATGATATTCCCCAATCATCATGATCAACGATCCGACTCAGAAAATCAGCTTTTTCGTTTAGTGTCCTAGGTATCCAAACTATATTAATGTTGACATTGTACTTCAAACATGCGCTAAATATGTCTAATGCTAACTTATGTAAAATAGTTTTAGTACTTCCTTTGCTTACAATGCTCACAACATTTTGGTTATCTGTAAACCATTTAACCTTTTTTCCGGATATAATGTTAATTAAGGACAGCAAAACTTTCATTACCGCAGAAAGTTCCTTCCAAGTTGAACTATTACTACGTTCTGATTCAACCCACATACCATGTGCAATGTTTTGTGGTGCTTTTACAATATAACCGCCAAAACCTGTACCACTAGCGTCCCTGTAGATAATACTATGACATGATTCATCAACACTGAAATGTTTTACATTAACTTCACTTATATAAAGTTTCCAGAATTGTAACTGTTCAATACTAGATTCTGAATGTTTAAAATAAGAATACCAAGACGTCTATAGTTAAATTGTTAGTCATTAAATAAACTAAATTTCCAATAACTAAGTATGAAGATATTATCTGACCTACAACATATGCAACTTTTTTCACAAACACGCTCTTACGCCCAGTCAAACAAGATATAATGTCATCAATAGAATCTATCATCTTATTTATTCTGTTATCTGGTATTTTGTAAAAACCATTTTCTGTATCAATATATGTACCTAACCAAACCAAACGTTTAGTAGGTTCCCACAAGGACTGTTCTGCTTTAGGTACAAAGCCACTTCTAACTAAATCTAGCTTAACTTGTTCTGACACAATCTTGCTCATTTCTTTATCTTGTTCTATACCCAAACCATCATCAAAATACATTATAACTTGATTACCTTCAGATCACCATTTCTTTACAAGTGGCCTAGTCAGTTTAGTAAAAATAAAACAAGCTGTACTCAAACCAAATGGTAAAGCAAGAAATTTGAAAAAAATGTAGGACAGCCATTAATAATCCATGAAAAACCTAAGTACTCTATGTGTGGTTCAAAAATGTCAATATGGTGATAAGCTGAATGAACGTCGTACTTAAACATGGAATAATTCAATTTAATATTATGTTGAGCAGTCCTCATATCCTCAAATTTAACGCTCTGTTTCCATAAATGTTTATTTACCGCTCTCAAATCAAGTATCAATCTTTTCTTTAAATTAGACTGAACTGATACAGTAAGAGGATTAACAACAAAAGGTCGCTGTCCACACTGAACTATTAAACCTCTATGTAATAAATCTTGAAAAGCTGTATGTACAAAATCGGAATTTTTCAAAGCTGATAAATTGTTGAATAAATACGTAGACGGAGGAATGGAATAAAATGGTATCTTATAACCATCTCTTATAGTATCAATTATGTAGTCATAAGCACCAATATCTATCCAAAATTGTATATTTTCCTTCAGCCTACCCTTAACAATAATATCAGTACCATCTTGCTCATATTCGTAATAATCATGTAAAAAATTATGAACAGACTCATTATCTAAAGAACTAATGTCAAAATTATACTCATCTTTTACAAAGCTAGTTTCTATTGTTTGATGCTGCTGTCTTGTTGTTTTGGAAGGGCCAGTTAACTCTCCAGTGTTTGTACGACTAGACTGGTTCTCTGTCCTTTATCTGTTTGGCTTTGACACCCTGTGATACCCGTATGTTGCAAGGGAGAGGACCAGCCTATTGTACGACCCACAGTTGAAGCATGGTCCCCGTTGAGATTTTCCAGCGTACTGGTCCTGGGCATACGGGAAACCTCCATACCAAGACGGCTGGCCCCCTCGAAAGGGCTGTTGAGAGTTGAAGCTAGAGCTAACGGTGGCAGGAATTTACTGCTGTTTAGCTGCTGGTTTGCTCTTACTCTTTTTCTTCTTAATGACCCTGTTTTCAGCCCTGATAATCTTGGACTCATCTTCAGAATCGCTAGCAATTGGGTTTGCCTCGTACTGGCGAGCTGTATCCCACCCTCCATCAGAAGTATCCGCGATCTTTATTAGCTTATTTCTATGTTTAAGCCTATCTGTACAGGATGCAACAATGTCTCTAGCATAATCAACTTTGCCATTGTCAATAGCCCAAATAGCTTGGGTTAAATCTGCAAGGTTTTCTGTATTGTAATTGAACTGAATTTTGTTACCTTCCGAACGCCATTTGTACTGGGAGTCCGACTTCAGCTTCTTAACTTGAGACTTCATGCTCTGGTTTGTGCCTTGGATTTCGTCGCGCAAACTATTTATCTTTTCACTTATTTTAGTGTCAACAAGAACTTCGATGTCTAAAACTGTCCGCAAAGATATTTCTACGTGAGGTGTATCGGAATCCATATTTACTATAACTGAGAGACACGTCTAGTCGAGTCGGCCCTGTCGTGCTGAATGGCTATATCCCATGAAGCGCGGGAAAACAACTAACGGTCTATGGGAGACAACTAGAAGAAATTAATTTCAATCTAATTCAGTTCCTTCAAACGGTTGAAATTACATTTTTATTTAATACAAACGTTCGATATATTCAAAATCAGCTCGTTGTGTTTATTGTCGTTTTTTATTTGATTTGTGATACCAAGCAAATAATCATATCCTTTTATACCACGCTATTTACGAGTTAACATATTTAAACGACGAATCCGCAGGATGAGTCGGATGAGTTCGTTTAAATATGCTGACATGCATTATCATTGATATGGTTATATGTATAAATTATCTGTTTAAAAAATTTTGAATATTTGAAAAACTAAGGCTTTTCTACCTCAGGCAAATATTACCTTAGCTGTATTTGAAATAACGTTTAGGAATTTTGGTCCTTAATCATGTTAATGCTCTTCAACTTCGTACTTTATTTGGCCTTTTTAACTTTTTTGGATTCGAGCGTCACTGATGAGTCTTTTGTAGACGAAACGCGCGTCTGGCGTATATACAAAATTTAGTCCTGGTTTCTATGATGAGTTTATTTAGAACCACTGGGTCGATGCCACTGCTGGTGGATATTTATTTCCCCGAGGATATCACCAGCCCAGTAGTCAGCACTTTGTGTGCTGAAATGAATTACCATTAATATGGTTATATTAATAAATTAACTGTTTACAAAATTTATAATTTTTTGAAAAACTAAGGTTTTTCTACCTCAGGCATAGCTTACCGTAGCTGTATTTGGCATAACTTTAAAGAATTTTGGTCCGTAATCATGTTAATGCCCATCAACTTCGTACTTTATCTGGCCTTTATAATTTTTTTGTGGATTCGAACGTCACTGATGAGTCTTTTGTAGACGAAACGCGCGTCTGTCGTATATACAGAATTTAGTTCTGGTATCTATGATGAGTTTATTTACAAACACTGGGTCGATGCCACTGCTGTTGGAGATGTATTTCCCCGAGGGTATCACCAGCCCAGTAGTCAACACTTTTTGTGCTGACATGATTTATCATTGATATGGTTATATTTATAAATTAACTGTATATATGATGAGTTTATTTACAACCAATAAGTCGATGCCACTGCTGGTGGAGATTTATTTCCCCGAGGGTATCACCAGCCCTGTAGTCAGCACTTTGTGTGCTGACATGAATTATCATTGATATGGTTATATTTATAAATTAACTGTTTACAAAATTTTGAATTTTTGAAAAACTAAGGCTTTTCTACCTCAGGCATAGATTACCTTAGCTGTATTTGGCATAACTATTAGGAATTTTGATCCTTATGCTCTTCATCTTCGTACTTTATTTGGCCTTTATGATTTTTTTTGGATTCGAGCGTCACTGATGAGTCTTTTGTAGACGAAACGCGCGTCTGTCGTATATACAGAATTTAGTTCTGGTATCTATGATTAGTTCATTTACAACCACTGGGTCGATGCCACTGTTGGTGGATATTTATTTCCCCGCGGTTATCACCAGTCTTGTAGTCAACACTTTTTGTGCTGACATAAATTATCATTGGTAAGATTATAATTTTTAATTAACTGTTTACAAAATTTTGAATTTTTGAAAAACTAAGGCTTTTCTACCTCAGGCATAGATTACCTTAGCTGTATTTGGCTTACTTTTAGGATTTTGGTCCTTAATGCTCTTCAACTTCGTACTTTATTTGGCCTTTATGATTTTTTTTTGATTCGAGCGTCACTGATGAGTCTTTTGTAGACGAAACGCGCGTCTGTAGTATATACAGAATTTAGTTCTGGTATCTATGATGAGTTCATTTACAACCACTGGGTCGATGCCACTGTTGGTGGATATTTATTTCCCCGCGGGTATCACCAGTCTTGTAGTCAACACTTTTTGTGCTGACATAAATTATCATTGGTAAGATCATAATTTTTAATTAACTGTTTACAAAATTTTGAATTTTTGAAAAACTAAGGCTTTTCTACCCCAGGCATAGATTACCTTAGCTGTATTTGGCTTACCGTTAGGATTTTGGTCCTTAATGCTCTTCAACTTCGTACTTTATTTGGCCTTTTTAACTTTTTTTGGATTCGAGCGTCACTGGTGAGTCTTTTGTAGACGAAACGCGCGTCTGGCGTATATAAAAAATTTAGTCCTGGTATCTATGATGAGTTCAATTACAACCACTGGGTCGATGTCACTGCTGGGGGAGATTTATTTCCCCGAGGGTATCACCAGCCCAGTAGTCAGCATTTTTGTGCTGACATGAATGATCATTGATATGGTCACATGATGATACTTTTAGGATTTTGGTCCTTAATGCTCTTCAACTTCGTACTTTATTTGGCCTTTTTAACTTTTTTTTGGATTCGAGCGTCACTGGTGAGTCTTTTGTAGACGAAACGCGCGTCTGGCGTCTATACAGAATTTAGTTCTGGTATCTATGATGAGTTCATTTACAACCACTGTGTCGATGCCACTGTTGGTGGAGATTTATTTCCCCGCGGGTATCACCAGTCTTGTAGTCAACACTTTTTGTGCTGACATAAATAATCATTGGTAAGATTATAATTTTAAATTAACTGTTTACAAAATTTTGAATTTTTGAAAAACTAAGGCTTTTCTACCTCAGGCATATATTACCTTAGCTGTATTTGGCTTACTTTTGGGATTTTGGTCCTTAATGCTCTTCAACTTCGTACTTTATTTTGCCTTTTTAACTTTTTTTTGGATTCGACCGTCACTGGTGAGTCTTTTGTAGACAAACGCGCGTCTGGCGTATATACAAAATTTAATCCTGGTATCTATGATGAGTTTATTTACAACCACTGGGTCGATGCCACTGCTGGGGGAGATTTATTTCCCCGAGGGTATCACCAGCCCAGTAGTCAGCACTTTTTGTGCTCACATGAATGATCATTGATATGGTCATATATATAAATTAACTGTTTACAAAATTTAGAATTTTTGAAAAACTAAGGCTTTTCTATATCAGGCAAAGATTACCTTAGCTGTATTTGGCATAACTTTTAGGAATTTTGGTCCTTAATGCTTTTCAACTTCGTACTTTTTTTGGCCTTTTTAACTTTTTTGGATTCGAGCGTCACTGGTGAGTTTTTTTTAGACGAAACGCGCGTCTGGTGTATATACAAAATTTAGTATTGGTATCTATGATGAGTTTATTTACAACAACTGGGTCGATGCCACTGCTGGTGGAGATTTATTTCCCCGATGGTATCACCAGCCCTGTAGTCAGCACTTTTTGTGCTGATATGAATTATCATTGATATAGTTATATTTATCAATTAACTGTTAACCAAATTTTGAATTTTTGAAAAACTAAAGCTTTTCTTCCTCAGCCGATGCCGATGGTATCACCAGCCCAGTAGTCAGCACTTTTTGTGCTGACATGAATTATCATTGATATGGTTATATTTATAAATTAACTGTTTACAAAATTTTGAATTTTTGAAAAACTAAGGCTTTTCTACCTCAGGCATAGATTACCTTAGCTGTATTTTGCATAACTTTTAGGAATTTTGGTCCTTAATGCTTTTCAACTTCGTGCTTTATTTTGCCTTTTTAACTTTTTTGGATTCGAGCGTCACTGGTGAGTTTTTTGTAGACGAAACGCGCGTCTGGTGTATATACAGAATTTAGTACTGGTATCTATGATGAGTTTATTTACAACCACTGGGTCGATGCCACTGCTGGTGGAGATTTATTTCCCCGATGGTATCACCAGCCCTGTAGTCAGCACTTTTTGTGCAGACATGAATTATCATTGATATGGTTATATTTATCAATTAACTGTTTACAAAATTTTGAATTTTTGAAAAACTAAGGCTTTTCTACCTCAGGCATAGATTACCTTAGCTGTATTTGGCATAACTTTTAGGAATTTTGATCCTTATGCTCTTAATCTTCGTACTTTATTTGGCCTTTATAATTTTTTTTTTTTTTGGATTCGAACGTCACTGATGAGTCTTTTGTAGACGAAATGCGCGTCTGTCGTATATACAGAATTTAGTACTGGTATCTATGATGAGTTCATTTACAACCACTGGGTCGATGCCACTGTTGGTGGAGATTTATTTCCCCGCGGGTATCACCAGTCCAGTAGTCAACACTTTTTGTGCTGACAAACATTATCATTGAAAAGATTATGATTTTTTGAAATTAACTGTTTACAAAATTTTGAATTTTTGAAAAAAACTAAGGCTTTTCTACCTCAGTCATAGATTACCTTAGCTGTATTTGGCTTACTTTTAGGAATTTTGGTCCTTAATGCTCTTCAACTTCGTACTTTATTTTGCCTTTTTACATTTTTTTGGATTCGAGCGTCACTGGTGAGTTTTTTGTAGACGAAACGCGCGTCTGGTGTATATACAAAATTTAGTACTGGTATCTACGATGAGTTTATTTACAACCACTGGGTCGATGCCACTGCTGGTGAAGATTTATTTCCCCGATGGTATCACCAGCCCAGTAGTCAGCACTTTTTGTGCTGACATGAATTATCGTTGATATGGTTATATTTATAAATTAACTGTTTACAAAATTTAGAATTTTTGAAAAACTAAGGCTTTTCTACCTCAGACATAGATTACCTTAGCTGTATTTGGCCTAACTTTGAGGAATTTTTGGTTTTTAATGCTCTTCAACTTCGTACTTTATTTGGCTTTTCGAACTTTTATGGATTCGAGCGTCACTGATGAATCTTTTGTAGACGAAATGCGCGTCTGGCGTATATACAAAATTTAGTCCTGATATCTATGATGAGTTTATTTAATGAGTAAGGCGTGGTGTATATGTTTTGTAACATCATTCAAAAGTGGCCTGGTGATGTGTTATCCAATAAAAAAAACAAAAAAAAACTGTAGGAGTGTCGTTCTAGTCCGCTGCCTAGCGCGCACGAGAAACCCGATCTAGTTGGGAATATAGCACATCAGATATGACAAAAGACTAATTTAACGATACAAACAAACAAAAGATTTCAACTGACAAATTAAATACTGGATTCTTTATTCATCTTTAATAGGGAAATGATAGGTAGATATTTGTTTTTAGATAATTTTTATATACTCTGCATAATTCAGAATTTTCACTTTGATTGTCAGGAGCGCTTATATTGATTTTTCATGAAGACATCTATCATAAATGAGCTATAACCGTTCGTATAATATCATAAAGATATCTTACCTTAAGCATGTTGAGTTCCCTACTAAGTATTTGAAGGTTAAAACTACGTATTGGTTACCTAAATTTAACAAACAATTTATAAGATATCATTTCGTTGCGTATGCACTAGTGACCCGAATTTAACTTGAACGGACAAAAACGTGTTAACGCTATTTAAATGAGATTGATCGTTATTTGATAAAGATTGACAAAAATTAAAAATTATATTTAATTCATATCAATTCATATCAATTCATTTTAACGCCAGTCAAATAGATTTCTCTGCGGTGAATCAATTGAAATCAAGTTGCTGGTTAGTTGCGTTAAACTAATAGGCCACGCCCCCGTTAAACTATTTCAAACATGCATTAATTCGTTTTAAACATGGATGAGTCCCGAGCTTTTTACAGGTAAATCACCCAAGCAAAACGACCTCGATGTATCTATCGTTTTTTGTTTCAAACTTTAAATGCGTATAGTCTTATTAAAGTCACATGCTTCACAATTTAAAACGTTGAAACGAATGAATAATACACGTATCATGTTCATATGTAAGGAATTAAAATAAAAACTTTAAAATATATATGCAAAGGCGGTTTAAAAATGCAAAACTTGTGAATCTGTTGACAAAATTAGTTAAATATATAACATGATGGTTTTCTATATTGTACTCGTATTCAAATGTAGACACGGAAAACTATGTACACAAAAATTATTTATTGTGTACATAATTTAAATCGATGTATTTCATATTTTCGGCATTGACTGTAAAAAGTGCTTAAGTCCTTTATGAGTAAAATACAGAATTTAAAATAACTCTACCTTTTTTTATATTTCTTTATTTTAGAGGTAAGCTTCTGGCCAAGTGTCACTGATTCTGTCGCAAATCATTTACTTCAATAACCAATCAATTGTATTCTGAAAGAAGTTGATTTGTTTTCTGTACGAATACATTAAAAATATTTCTCACTGAACGTTATGTTTGCAATCGATGTTCAAATACAAATCTACAGTATCCATATGACTTAATAATATATTTGTTTTATTATTATTCTACACATGCATATTTGAAGGATCGAAATAATCAGTTCTACAAATGGGTGTTATTTTTAAAGACTTGAAACTTTACAATTATCAAGTGAATCCATGAAATTTTTATCGACGCACCAAACTTTCATCGTGCATAGCTCATTTTCCGATTTAACGATCTTCTTACTTGTTCATTACATTCTAAAATTAAAATCCTTCACAAATTACAAAAACTTGTATTCTCCGGCTAGACTGCGCAAAAGATAAATCTTGCTTTGTTTGTGTATACACAATGTTTTGAAGGCCAATATCCAGTTTGGCTAAAAAAAGAACTAATTTGCACCACAAGTTAATTACGCGAATTCTTTTTTTGCATAACTTTATCATAAAAACTGCAACATTCATTAGCGCCAATAAAACAATCATTTAATTGCGCAAATATTATAGACTTCTTTTCAAATGTTTCTTCTTAGTGAACTGAGGAGGTCCTTTTAGGTATTTTCATGTAGGTACAGAAATCGCAAACTGAAAGGGCCTCCTTAGTGCACTTAGACTGACAAAAAAAGTGCACTATGGACCTGATGGAAAGATAGAATTGACACAAAAAAACATAGCATACGGAAGGAGAAGTACATAATTTTGAATTTTAGTAATTATAAAGTTATTCAACAGTTGAAGTAGGTATTCTAATGTTACATGTACGTGTAAATAGGTTAATAGTTTCGAGATAAATATGACACAATTAATAAAATTGAGAATGGAAATGGGGAAGGTGTCAAGTTTCATTTATTGGCGCAATTCATATAATAAAAAAAAGAGATGAGCGCGATTCAAAACTTTACAATATGACAAGTTACACCTAACCGTTTTGACAAATCAGTAAATTCTTCGCCCGGGGATATACACCTGCCAGTAATCTACCTTCAGTAACTTTAAAATACCAAGCCGTGTCATTTCCGTATATTGTACATGTAGATAGCAAGTGTGATACATGTATATACACCAGAAATACCCATTCAAGTGATTTATAATTTCAAAAGAACTCCATATCGGGTACATAGGCCAACTAAAATTAATTAGTAGATTTTCATCCAAATTTTTGAAAAAAATGGGGCGGGTGGGAGGATTTTATATTTTAAATTTTATTTCATATGAAACCCTCGTCATGAGTTTTTCATACCGCGGGGTATATGCTAGTGGGAAATAAGCTTGTATAATGTATATACATGCTGCATAAGGAATCCTACACTATTTTTCAAACTCTTAAATAAAAATCCCTGATTGGCAACCACTGTTATACATGCAATTGCCGCTTTAGAAACCTATTTATAGTAGACATCAAAAAGAAGAGAAATGCTCTCTTCAGTCTTCAGTTAGACTACTAGTATACCTACACCACATTTATTTTGCTTTCTAAGCAATGGTTTGTAGTCGTCATAAAATCAATTAAATGTTTTGGTACAATTGTATGCAACACAAGTATTACGAGTACAGAATAAAATGTAAACTCAGTGTTGAAAGAAATTATGATGTAAAACATGAACTTAACCAAAAAACTATGATTAGTTGTGGCTTAATGACTAAATTGATGGTAGGCACAGTAACAGAGGGTGTTTGCTGTTTGTCAACAAAAACAAAAGCCATGGGTGAATAGAAGGGCTTGTTATAATTAAAATGCGTGTTTGTCGACATTTTTTTCTCAATATGCGGTCATAATTCAAACAAGTTCGTGCTTGTGTCAATTTCTTTAATCCAGTCATGTTTTTTGTACCAATTTGTTCTACGATTCTTGCGCTTTGGATATCATTCACAGTCCAAATTTCCTGACACAGTCATTGTATAAATAAAGAAAAAACATGATTTACGATTCACTTGTGACTACCGGTGACTACCGCAATTTGCGTTCAAGGACAAGGCGTTTTACTCGTAACTCGAATATTTCATGCCCTTCTCGTTATCAATCTCTATTCTCGGTAGATGATGTTGTCATCATAGAGCAGCAGAATATTTCGACTTAATCATTTTCGATGGGATTACTCCGGCGAAGAAATACAAAAAAGAAATTTGAAACAGGAAGTTTCGAATGAAACGAAATTATCGATGGTTCCTGGTAACGGACATGACCAAAATCCAGAAATCGTATTTTTGTTAAATAAAAAAAATCGGGGCGGGACGATTTCAGAGGGGCGGGCGGGGATGAAAATCTAGCAATTAATTTTAATTGGCCATACACATAAAATTACAATAATATGAAAAAATGTATTAATAAGTTCAAATGTTGTTTTGGTAAATGCACCTAGGTATGTATTTGTAAACTTATGTTAATTCGTTATTTCATGTCTCTTTCTTTTTTTTTTGCTTCAATTAATTTTTTGTATCTTATAGAAGAGGGACGAAAGATACCAAAGGGACAGTCAAACTCATAAATCTAAAACAAACTGACAACTCCATGGCTAAAAATGAAAAAGACAAACAGAAAAACAATAGTACACACGACACAACATAGAAAACTAAAGAATAAACAACACGAACCCCACCAAAAACTAGGGGTATCTTATTCGTAAATCGAAAAAACTCACAAATCTGAATAGAATCAGATGGCAATGAACATGTTGAATGATTTCTCTAACTCAAAACTAGTTATACATGTACATGTAGATGCCTCTGAAATTATATTTTTCTCGTTGGGTTGCTTGTTCTTTAATTGACGTTTACGATATATTCTAATGTTCAGTATTTGTGAAAACCGCTCATTTATCAATTTTACAAGAAATATTATAATACTTGTAAGTCATGAACATTGAAGTTTAACTTTCTATCATTTTTTCGTATACGCACAAACATACAATAAAATGAAACACTTTAAATCGGTTTAAATTATGCAATGCATTTTGAAAATATAGTTTTGAAAAACCGGATATTTTTGATTCATACTTTTTCTATCCCTTTTCTTAAAAATTAGGACACGTGTCACTGGTTAATATAGAATACAATTAACGGTACCAATTTTCTTGCACTAGATGCGCATTTCGAAAATACATGTCTCTTCAGTGATGCTCGAGGCCAAAATATATGAAATCAAAAGCAAATTTAATATAAAAGACGAAGAGCTATAATCCAAAAGGTCCAAAAGTATAGCCAAATTCGTGAAAGGAATACTAGTAAATCATGAATAATCCCAAACAACAAATTTGTGATTCAATTTGGTTTGTCACACTTGCTTATATTATCAATATTATGTATTGTTTTCGGCTGAGACGACTACATGTATAAAATTTATAGTAGCCTCAGTTTTCGGCAATATTGAAACAAATTGAATATCCTTTGAATTGCTTCTTAAGTTATTTTAATATATATACTGAGCCAAAAAAGTTTAGCAACAAAATTGTGAAATTTTGTTTTATTACAAAATCATAAAATTTAAACATATAATTCTAATAACACAAAAATGGAATTATGATATGTCAGAAGCAACATGAATATTTATCACTCACATTAATTAGGTTTTTCTTTGTATGGAGCGCGGGAGGGTCAAAATGCTTAAATGAGTATAGTGTTTCTCAAAATCAATTTCTCAGCCATGCCCTTAGTGCACCAATGAAAGATTGACAGGAACACCAGCAACTTCCCTTAGTCAATGCAGTACTTTTTTAGCCGAAAAAAACTTGTCACGTGTTGACGTAAAGCGAAGGAAGTGCTCCTCCCTTCACGATAGTTTTTTCTTGTCTACGAGATATCGACCTATCCTATGCAGTTGTAATTTGTCGATATCTGTTTGTTAGTCTCTGAACTGTTGCCTAGTGCACATTAAATCGAGCCATGATGTCAACAACCCTCATTACGGCATCAAACGTTTCAAGACCTTTCTGACTGTCATTTTCGGGGTGGCCTGGTTGACGCCCCAAGCAAATTTTTCAACGGTGTCAGTGTTTTTCTTACCAATGGTGTGTTTCTGAACGTTTGTGAAAAAGAATTTTTTAATATCGTTTTAAAATTACAGGTACAGAAGGTAAAACATCATTGACACGTGGAAAGCTGAAATGGCGCAAAATCAATCAGCAGGAAAAAAGTACGACTGTTACAGGTAAAACTATGGATTATATCAATGATGTTTAAATATTTTTTTCCAAAAACAACAAAAAAAAAAATTATAAAAAAAAAGTGTTGCTAAACCTTTTTGGCTCAGTATACATACGGAAAAACAAGGTGGATATTTAATCATCGGCTCTCGTGAAGTTTTCTTGTAGGTTAAAAGAAGGGGACAGTATACCTCTAAGTAATAAAACTTTAAGATTTGTATTCTTTAAATTGTATAACGTCTTAGTCCGGCTTTCTCTTCAATTAGATTATATTCAGAATCACGTTTTTATGCCAGATCTTTTATCATTTATTAAATCAAAGACATGTAGTAGATGTATTTTTTTTTAGACCAAAAAAACTATCATACGGTATTCCACATGTACGGTGAATTAAATTATTGAAAAGCATACCACATCTTCTTATATTCATTCGTTATTTGATGAAGATCTTCAACAAGCCTTAAAGGGATAATTCGCGATTTTTCACTTTAAATAAATGATTTTGAAAATGAACTTATTGATAACTATACACTTTTTAATTCTAAATAATTATGTTTATCCAGAGACATATAATTGTATTATATGTCTCTGGAACAAGCATGTGCATACAATAATGCATGTATGTATACGCATGAGGTTCTCGCTACATTAAAGACCCGTAATTTAGGCCTTCCTCTTTTGTCTGCTCTATAGTCGGGTTTTCGTCTCTTTTACACATTCCTCATTTTCATTCTCAATTTTTGTAATATACGACGGTATATTGTTCCTGTATCAAATACCATGTACATGTACATATATGAGGCTATGAAAGTAAGTTTACAGAAATAAAGATGATAGTGGAATAAGCACTTTAAAGGGAAATTCCGCGATTTTTTACTTATTATCTAATTATGTTCATCTTAACATAAAAAACACATTTGCAAAGTTTTAAATTTATATTCCTTCTAATAACGGAGAAAATCAAGTATTTGTAACTTTTTTGGTTGAATTCTCGAGTGGGTCGTGACGTATTAGCCCGATTTATTGAATTCTGGGAAAAAATTAAATCTGTTTAACTCTTATAGCTTATCGACAATATACGTAATTAAAAAGCGCACAGCTGACGAATG
The DNA here is from genome assembly GCF_965363235.1 of Mytilus galloprovincialis. Lineage (NCBI taxonomy): Eukaryota > Metazoa > Mollusca > Bivalvia > Mytilida > Mytilidae > Mytilus > Mytilus galloprovincialis. Next base: position 62,524,494 of record NC_134844.1, read on the forward strand.
GTCGAAGTTATTAACCACAATATAAGAATGAACGAAAATGAATATGCATATACCGTTTTGTATTGATTGAATTAAACTCCTATAAAATTATCTCTAGTAAATGTTTTTGAATAAATTTAATTAATTATTGTTGAGATTTTTTTCATAAAATATTTATTAAACATTTTTACTGATATTGAACTGAAAATATTTCAGTTCTATTTACCGTTATTGTTTTGATAATCATTTCAATGCAACTAATGTGTGAGCAGAGTGTGTATATTATTTTGTAAAGGTCACTGTATATTTCTCGGCTTGAGGTCAATTCGTTTACCTTGTAGCTCTTTAGCCGCAGGTGTGAGTTCAAGCGTACACAGGTATAAATGTTGTTATTTGGAAAGGATAAATAGAAAGGATTAGAAAGAGTATGCTGTCACGATGTTAATACACTAAGATTTAATACACGATGAGAATAAAGATACAATAATTAAATTGTGTAAATTAATTGAAAATAAAATTCAGATTCGTAATTCCGAAAGTGTATAAAAATAAAAGGAAACAATTTTTGATTACTTTCTTAGCGGCAATTGGCGTAAAGATTCAAATATGAAGCAAAAAATAGTAGTTTTAATCTTTTATAAAAACTAAATGCAATATTACCCAATTTGATATACCATTGTACATCTGTTTGATATCATTGACTTCACCGAAATTTCTTAACTTGTATTCAAATCTGGCTGTGTTTAAATGCTAATAAAACTATTGCAATTTTAACGTTTTTAATTGACAAAAAAATACAACATACAACATGCATGATTTTTTTTTAGTTTCTTTTTAACATTTTATTCTTACATAATTAAATTTATTTGACAATCATTTACACGAACTTTTTGTGAAAAGAATATCAATTATCTTATAAGCTAAGGCATTATTTCTTTTGAGGATTTTTGAGGATTTTTTTTTTAAATTCTATGATAATATTTGTGCAATGTTGAACATGATAGCCGTTATTAATCCAAATAATAATAATCTTTTATTCGTAAGCAATACAGCTTATAGAATATAAATATTACAAATATTCAATTACATCAGTGAAATATATTTACATTTAAACAATTAGACAAAAAATCATATAAGTAGGTATACCCATATAACAGTACAGCAGAGTATGATAAAACATAACACATATTAAGCATTTATAATGATTAAATTAAATACGTGCCTTCTCGGCCAGAAATAAAAACTTCCCTAAATTGTTAAGTTCCTTTACATTATGAACAGATAGTAGTTGTATGAGTTTAAAATTAGAAGGTTTTCTCCAATAATAAGGTTTGATAAATTTCTTTCGAAGTTCATTATACTTTTCACATACTAAAATAAAATGATATTCATCCTCAATTAATTGTTTATCACACATATTACAAAGTCTATGATGTCTCTCGATATTATAAAATCGACCAGTTTCTATATTCAAACAGTGAGCAGATATGCGATATTTACAAATAAATGGTTTATAAATATAATTTACAGCATGATCTAGATAAAATTGTAACATGTTGGGGTCAAATACATATCTATACAACATACATTTTGGCGAGTCTTCAAAAAATGAGTTCATTTCACTATTAAATCTACCCTTTACTCTATCTTTGAATTCACTTAAAAACCAATTCACATTTTTTACACCCTGATATAACCAAATATCCTGGAACCCATACATGTATAATATGTCTCTAATTCGACAGGCCCAGTTATATTTGTCGTTTGGTTTTTTATTACATCTCTCGAGCATTTCTTCATAACAACATTTAAGAATACAGTTATCAGTACATAATAGCTTTAACCAATATTTTAACATTCGACAATATCTTTCTATAAACATAGGGTATCGTCCCAACTCACAATAAACCATATAATTAACAGTAGATGCTTTCACCTTTAATATACGTTTTAAGAATTTCATTTGAACTTGTTCGATATCATCACATTTGTGATTTCCCCAAACTTCACAACTACAATTCAAAATACTTGCTACATACGTGTCAAACAATGACAGCATAGTTTCAAAATTAAAACAGTCATCCTGCAATTTACTATACAGGCTAAATAATGCTTTACGACCTTGGTTTGCTAATGATTTTTGAGTGTATGTAAAATAACCATTATATCTAAATAAAATACCCAGATATACAAATTCATCACACATATCTATTGAATTTCCATTTAAATACCATCTCTCATTTGCTTTAACTTGTCCTCTGTTTCTGAATACAACAATTTTTGTTTTTAAACAATTAATAAATAAATTGTACTTATTAGAATAGACATTTAAACAATTAATCATCTTTTGTAAATCTTCAATATTTTCACTAAACAATACTGTGTCATCTGCATACATAAGTAAATACAGGTTCAACATTTTTAACTCATAAGGTTGACATCCTTGACTAATAAGCTCTATTTCCATGTCATTTACGTACAATGAATATAAAAATGGGGATAATGATTCCCCCTGCATTAAACCAACATTACTATTAAAGAAATTTGAGAAGCTACCATTAAATTTTACACAACATTTAAGTTTTGAATACATAGATTTTAATACATTTAATAGTTTACCAGTAACACCTAATCTGATAAGTCGTAACCATAACTTCATATGTGTGACACTGTCAAACGCCGTTTTATAGTCAACAAAACAACAATAAAATCTTTTACCAGATCTCAGAGATTTTGAAATTAAAGAATTGAGAGCGAAGATGGCGTCAGTAGTACCATAACCGGGTCGGAAGCCAAACTGGGCATCTGTTAGTACATCATGGTTTCTACTCCATTTAGTAAGTCGAGCGTTGATGAGAGTTGTAAACAGCTTTCCAATATGGGACACAAGAGATATTCCACGAAAGTTTCCAGGCTGATTAAAGTCACCTTTTTTGAATACAGGGATAATAATACTTTTTACCCACAATTCAGGGAAGTCACCATTTGTAGGAATACAGTTAAATATTTTACACAACACAGGTTTAATGAAATTTTTACTCATAATAATGTACTCGTTCATCATATTATCGTATCCTGTAGATTTGTCTCGTTTTAACTTTTTAATACCATCATCAAGTTCTTTTTCCGTAAATGGAGAATCAAGCTCATCGAACACAGTACCTGTATTTTCGCCTGGTAAATCTTGCGGTTGTATATCTGGGTTTGATGTTAATTTCTTAAAATGTTCTTCAAACTGCTCTAAAGTTATATTCGGATGTACAACTTTTTTACGTTTCTTAAATTTCCTATAGAATTGCTTCGGATTAGTCCTTTTTAACGAAGCCATCATGTTACCTCTTTGATTCTTATATTGTCTTTTCAGTTTATTTTCAAGCCACTTATATTTCTGTTTTGCTAAATTAAGACTGAGTCTATTTTCATTGGACCTGTACTTATTAAAAGTTCCTAGTGCCTGTTGGTAAGCATTATATAAGTTTTTACATTCATCTGTAAACCAGGGTTTATCCGTTGTAGTTTTAAATTGTTTATAATCATCAGTACATATAACACAGTATTTTTTATGTCTAATTTCTGACTTTGTAAACTGTTCAAAAATATCAGACAAAAGTTTATTTAATTCATCCACGCAGATATTGGTGTCACTATTTTTATCTATATTGGTCAACATATCCTCAAACTGCTGGGCGTTAGCCAACAAACTCTCTCTGACGTCATCTTCGCACTCGTTTCTCCATTTAAAAGTATTATAAATATGATTACTACATGAGCATTGATCTTTGATCAAGTTTACAGTATTGTCCCTAAGGTAAAATTGAACTGACAATGGAGCGTGACATGAAAAACTAGTAAACATTCCTACGTTAAAACTCTTTACAATCTTAAACATATTCTCAGATAATAATAAATAGTCAATTACACTACAACCATTTTTATTATTAAAAGTTATTTTACCACTATCTTCGCCAAAACGTCCGTTACAGATGCGTAACCCGGAGGATTTACATAATTGTAAAATTCTTTGTCCGAAACTGTTGGGCGCTTTTGTATCCTCGGAATGTCTCTGTACAAAATCTTGCCTATCATTTTCATAATCAATAAATGAGATATTGTCTAGTAATAATGGATCTAAGAAATCGTTCAATAAATAGTCCGGTTTCAAACCAACACGACCATTTAGGTCTCCTAAAACAGCTACTGTACCAATATTATAAAGAGATTCTATTTGTTCTTGCAAAATGTCAAATACATCACAGTTATATTTACGATAAAACACATTTTAACAGGAGGCATATATATAGAGCATATGTATAAATCTAAATTATCAAGTGTTATACTTTTATCAATTTTAAACCAAATCATACAATCCACACAACATTTCACAATTTCAATAAATGGGCTAATCCATTTTTTATAAAACACTACTATTCCACCCCCGTTACATTTCTCTCTGTATAAACATTTTTTGTCGTAACCTTTTAGATCAAATTCTCCAGGGAATTTGACCCAGCACTCATTGAAACACAGAATATCGTATTTCTTTATAATTTTCAAAAAATTTCCATCTTTTAGCTTTCGTATTATTCCTTTCGAAATATTCCAAGAACACACATTTAAACACTCATGATTTCCCGTTTTAATATTACATTTGTTTTGTTTGACATCACACTCCGCTGGTCCCTACTCCTTCCACAATTGACCGTTAACAAATAGCTTATCGCCGAAAATATATGCCTTCTTATGATTTTTCCGCTGTTGTTTCATTATTGGAATAAGCTTTTTCCGTTTTTCAAGTACAACCTTTGGATAATGGGGGCTTATACCAAAATGTGTGTCCTTTAGGCGATTCGATACACTGCGGACATACTCCCTGTCGGACATATCGCAGAATTTAGCCACGATTGGTCTAGGCTTTGACGCGTTAGTGTTGGGTTTTCCTAATCGGTATGCCTTTTCAATTTTAATTTTGTGCCTAGCATTTTCAATGTTGAGAAATTGTTCACAAAAATTAAGCACTGTGTCGATACAGTTTTCACTCACTTGTACCGCGTCACTCTTCTTATCCACTGTTCCCGTTGCACCCCCCCTTATTTTCATCATTTGTTTCAACATTGTCATATTTTTCTTCCAGCGCAAAGAACAGAAGGTTTTGTTTCAGATTATCTGTTTCTATGTCTATCAGTTTGTCTCGGACAAATATTGTGTCTGTTTTTGTCGTCTCAATACCATTGTTGATACAACCAACCCTCTTTTTAAGGGCTATGTGTTCATCTTTTATATCTGATAAAAATTGTGCACTTTCTTCCAACTTGCTTATTCTGTCTTTGCATTGGATCATTTCGTTATCAAGTTTATTGTGTTTTGTGTCCATCTTTTCTAAACGTTCTTCAATTTTATCTAGAGTGCTTAGTTTTTTCTCGACTCTTGTCATACGATGGCAGAGCTCTTTGAAATAATTTTCAATTGCGGGTGGTATGGGGGATGGCGGCATTGGTGTTGTCATCATCGGCGGAGGGTACGACATGTATTGGGGCATACTTTGAAATCCCATAGGTGTACTTGTCATTTGTGTGTAACTTCCTTGATTAAGTGAGTTATTCATTGCCATACTTGTATATTGATCGGAACTTGAGTTGTCTTCACTAAGTGTGTCTGAACGTACCTTGTTTTTGTTGTTGTTTTCTTTGTTTACGTCCGTACAATGTCTTTTGTTCACTAAACCAGATAGGTCCGATGAGGAAGAAGTTTCAGATTTGTGTTTTTGAGCTGTTGATCGCCGTGGACGATTTCGCTTTCTCCCGGGCATCACTTACACTGTTTTTGTCACAAATTGAGTTCATTTTTCACACAGGAAACTAACAGTAATCCATATTTTACTCAGTATTTTTCAGCTATTTAAAATTCCTGCCATTTTCACTGACGCATGCGTTATAGTATACAGTAGTTGTAATAAAAGTTATATTTTAGTCATGCATAACTGATATTGACGAATTTATAATAGTTCGTCCATACATCGTTGTTCTTGAAACAATCATTATTTATATACATGTAAGTTTCATGACGTATAAGAGCCATTGAGGATGAGCTCCAGAGAAATCAGACTAGTGGCGTTTCGTTCGTTTGTTTGTTGGGAAAGGAGAGGAAATGCAACCGCTTGTACAGATAAACGACAGAATTACCATACAAGCATTTATAGTCAACACAATCAGAAAGAGTTCCCATCATTAGACGGGGAATATGAAGGCTTCCAAGAATGAACAAGTGACTTGTCTAACTCTGAACAGTTAGAAAACAGACTATCGACATCGACCGCTTGTTCTTAATATTTGAAACTGTATGCATATATATACGTATACATTTATGATATATATAGTGATGAGTTCTTGCGTCTGACAAAAACTAAATTCCTTCATGGTTATATCTTGCCATACGTTTATATTGGTTTGTAAGGTGATTACTCACAATCGTTATTTGAAAATCCTGTTTGTGAGATGTAGATTCATTTCAATACAGAAATTTCGTCTATATATTTCACAAGTGTATAACACGGAGAAGCTCTGAAGGACCATTTTGTTTGGGTGTGAACCATCGATGTTTACAGCAATATCACAGAATAAGATGATGATGGTAGAAAGAACTATGGGCGTCATGTGGCAAATATTACATGCATATCGGACAATGAGTTGTCAATCTGTATGAAAAGATTTCCAATACAACCATATTATTGAGAAGGAATGTTTACATGCTATACTCTCGTACTAGTATTACAGGGTTCTTGTGGCGTTCACCTTAGACACACATCTTTTTAACGATGTTTAAAAAAAAGACAGAACCAATTTAATGTCATATTTCCCTATTTTTTAAATATAACTAAAAGTCTTTTATCTGACAAGAATACCCCTATTTAGCGAACAAGTAATTTATTCTTTTTTCTGTTATTGAATACCAAGAAAGAAAATAAATCCCGAAATTAATTTGAAACTGATACTCAAAAGTTTCCCAGCAAAATATTCACATTCCCTGGGGATAATTAGTGTTCGTCCAGTGGCATATATAACAATTGTGATGACGAATTACTTCCTTTGTTCGAGAACAATCTTATTGAAATATAAATCTGTGATTTTACTATGTCCACAGCTTCAATGAACCAAAGCAAAAGTTATACATCGACCTGTATTTAAATCAAATTGGTTCTCTTCTTCTTCTGGTATACAATAGTCTATCGACATTCGATGATTACATACTGTTGGCATACGTGGACTAGTCTATTTACAACACTTTTACCCCTATTTATTCAAAATATATGTTTTTTTTTCTTATGTTCAATGTATACATGTATATATTTTAAATTGCGCTATAGTTCCGTAACTTTCTATCCAGTCGTATAAACGAATCGTCGGCAAGTGCGTACATTTTTTTAAATCAATATTTCTGGTCTGTTCCAATCTGTCCTTCACTATTGACAATGACTATATATTACATTTTCCCAAATTCACCCTTGGAAAAAATATTTAAATAGATTTTAATTTCATCAAATCTTATTTTTTGGGTATTATTTATATGTTTATGAATTATATTCTTTACACCAGAAATGTTATTTATAAACAAGCGTATGAGTTTAGTAATGACAAGTAAGACAGAGTTGTATATTATTCATCTGATAGTTCAAAATGGAAAGTTATAAGTTATAAGTTATCAGCCGTGTACACTGATCAATACCTGCAGAAGTAAAACGATGCATGAACTTGCAAGCCTGACAGGAAATCGCTCAGTTGAATACCTGGACGTGTCACCTCACACCCCTCACAATACCTTTGGAAGTAATACCTTTAGCCATGCTGGTGATCAGATGAGGGAAGATCAAAATATATTTGTTTATTACTTTAAAGAATTATGAACAAATTAGATTTTCGAAAATAATTTTCACGGAACACTTATTTATGATTTCAACTTTGACTTTTCACCTAATTCCAATATCAACAGTTTAAAAACAACAGACCATGGTAATTTAAAAAAAGTAAGAATATTTTTCGTATCAAGTTAGTTAGTCGGATAAAACAACCGTACGATTGACAAGATATCGACACGCAATTACGACTACATCGGTTACTGTAGTTTTGTTTCTTTGTGGTTTATAGACATATCGTTTTTATTAATCGGGAAAGAAGACAAAATGGCGGATCGCAGAGAATTGATACTCTAAATTTAAAATCGATAGTGATCGCTTATCTAGCGGAATAAAACTTTAATATCTATGAATTTGAGCATTTTTATACAGAATGAACATAATATCAATTTTTGATTTTTTTGCGAAGTTTTCCTTTAAATTACAGAATAAAGAGATGAAAATATAAAGAATAGATTAAATGATTCATGATTGCTTAACGCCCAGTTACAAATATTACACTCTACCCCTCCATCTTTTTGTCCATCCTATTTAAAATGATTCTTATAGGAGGGTCTGAGTTGGGGGGGGGGGGGCTGTTTTTCTGTAAACATTTAATTTTCACCCCTTTTTTTCTAATCTTCAAAAAATAAGTCTATTCTTTAATAGTAATTTTTTACGCATTATTCTCTAATTTTTCCCCAGTTTTCTTTAATCTTTCAAAAAAAAAGTAAAAATCATTCTTTTAAATGAATGAGAACGGTGATTTCCAAACAACAGCAAGGCTTTCATTTGTTACTCAACAATGACGTGTTGGTGTGTATTGTTCTGCATGATTTAAGTGCTAGTTCTATGAAGTAACAAGTCCAAGTTTTCATCAGTTCTTTCCAGTGATTTTGACTACACATAAGAAGATGCCAATGAGACAACTCTTCGAAGAGACCAAATGACACAGAAATTAACAACTATAGGTCACTGTACGGCATGCAACAATGAGCTAAAGCCAACCGCATAGTCAGATATAAACAGGGGCGGATTCAGGCTTTTTGAAAGAGGGGCTGTAGTTTTGTAACGAGGGGAGCGAGGCGAAATTTTTATTTTGCCCCTTTTTAGGACTTAAAACATAAAATAAGTGAAATATGCACTTTTTAAACGGTTCCTGGCGTGGGGCATGCATATTTTGTAGTTGCTGGTAAGGTGTAAGGGTTGGACATTTTAGATGCTGCATCTCCCTATTAATTCACGAAGTCTAGTCTGATTAATCATTTAAAAAAAAAGTCCAAGCAAAAGGGGAGGTGTACGCCCTCTACGCCCCCTCTGGATCCGCCACTGAATTTAAAGCCCGAGTAGAAGTATCGGAAACCAGTTCATATTGACTGAATCCTATAGTCTGTTACCACGAAACCAAAAAAGGTTTACCAAGTTTGTTTTCACTTTTATCATATTTTTACAATGATAACTTTGATAATTTTCTTTAAATTTTAAGAAGAGAAAATTCTGTTACCAGATAATGTTTAGCATTTTCTCAGTTTTATTAATCATTCAATAAAATTCAGGTATCTTTTAGCGTTTTCTTTTATTGATCATTCAATGTTCATTATATTTTTAGACCACACATTTCTCTAATCTTTATTTTTTATGCCCATTATTCTCTAATCGTCATTTTTCAAGGGCATTATTCTCTAATCATTGAACCCCATCCAAACCCTCTTTTTTTTATTATGTTGTACATGTACTGTTATACCACTGATCGAGACTAGGGTGAGGATAGGGAGCCCGCTAACAATTTTAACCTCGCCACATTATTTATGTATGCGCCTGTCCCAAGTCAGGAGCCTGCAATTCAGTAGTTGTCGTTTGTTTATGTTTTACATATTTATTTTTCATTCATTTTTTTTTGTTATATATAAAGGCGGTTCGTTTTCTTGTTTGAATTGTTTTACATTGTCATATCAGGGCCTTTTATAGCTGACCATGCGGTATTGGCATTACTCATTGTTGAAGGCCGTACGGTGATCTATATTTGTTAATGTCTCTGTCATTTTGGTCTCTTGTGGACTGTTGTCTAATTGGAAATCATACCACATCTTCTTTTTTATATTCCTGTCCATTATAGACATATAATAATACATTAGGCTTAACATTTCAATTTATAAATATCAAATAGCGAAAAATGTATATATTTATTCAATAACGACAATGTTGCTGCAATAGATGCCAAAAACATCAACAATATTTTATTGAAAAGAAACGGCATTTTAGTTCACTTGTTCTTAAATAAAAAGATGTTTCATTTCATTGTTATATACGGACACTGTAAATTTTGAATGTAAATGAGTAAACATTTGTTTATATTTATATATTGTGTCTTATACGCGTCTCATTTATCTTTTTAAAGATTGATGCACACAATGCAAATGTTTAAATGTTTTGTTTAGTTCTGTGATTCTCATTTTATGTTTGTATGTGGTGAGACTTTAAAAAATAATAATAATGATAAAATATTGAATCTAAAAATATTCAGAAACTATTAACTTTTCTTAAATTTATACTTGAGTCAGAAAATTAAAACCAGCAGTGTCAAACATGTGTTATATTAAAATTTTGTCTTTGGCAATTCATAATTTTTCTGTAACAACTCCAACCAGTGAAAATAGGTTGTGGTCAAGGGAGCTAAATTACGGGTAAATTACAAGGTAATTTTTGATTGGTGAAAACAGGAGAAAGTTAAGAAATCAGTGATCATGTGACCACGCCCGCATGGAAACAATCTATGTTTTCAACGGTCACTTTGATTACTGATTTCAAATAATAAACATCAATATTTACTAGAACTTTCTCTTGTTTTACACCAGGTAAGTTGAATTATATTTTTTGTATTTTTGTTTATTTAAATTAGAGTTTTAATTACTTTATATTTTTGAAAAAGCTAACTAAAGTTAAGATTCAGTTTATGAAATTCACTTAAATTAATTGTATATATTTTGTATAGATTTTATTTGTTTCCTTTGAGATTAATTATTTTTTGTGTTGATTACGCCGTTAGGACGCGATGCTTTATTTATGTAAACAATTGAGAAACGTTTCAAGAATTTATTTAATTCATATCTATTCTATGTTTAGAAACATTTAGTTAATTTTATAATAGTTATTTTTAAAAGTTTATTTAAAGTCCGGGAATATTTCATATTGCATCCGTATTAACTTTTAAGTATTATAATGTCCAGGGGAGATAATTTGTAATTTTTATTTGCCGGGAGAAATGTCTTTTGTTGATAAAGCAATGATTATTGAGTTAAATCGAAAGCTAAATAACAAGGACATGAAACCTTATTTTCTACTTTATATTTCTGTAAGTTGTGTTTTATATTTTGTATATAGATTGCTTATTTAGTTCATAAATTAGGTTTTGGAAAGCGACACTCGTCCGCAAGATTTCAGTTTGTTTACAAAATAGTTTGAACATTTTGAATTGACTTTTGAACTTATATTTAAATTGAATTTAGTAAATTTTATTATATAACACTCATACACGGAACTCGTGACAGAAGTACATGTTGTTGCTAAGCAACATGGGTATATTCTTTATTTTAATATTTTGTAAAAAGAGTAAATACTGTTTAGGAATTATGCAAAGTTATATTACTTACCAATTTATTCAGAAATAAATTGTATTTGGTATTAGATTTTATGCGATTAAATATAGAAATAGTTTGGCAAAGATTTTATTAATTTTATAGGTTTATTATTTCCATAGCAACAAGTTATTATACAAAACATTTTAAATTAAGCATTCTTTTTAGTTGAAATGATTCGGTTTATTTAACATATTGTATTATGCATTAACCTGTTCGTTAAGTTTTGTAAAGCGGTTTCACTTGATAAAATATAGTTTGGGCAAGTTTTATTTAATTAGTTAAAATTTGCATAGAGTTATGTCCCTTAATTTAGTTCATTTGTGAAATTCTAAATTTATTATCAAGTGAGACTTGCTATTTTATTGTGTAAAATCTGTAGCACTTTGATTACTGATTTCAAATAATAAACATCAATATTTACTAGAACTTTCTCTTGTTTTACACCAGGTGCTAAAAGTCAACAGACGCAGCACGAAAAGTCGGTACAACATTTGGTGGAGAGACCGAAAGATCCAAAGCTAGTCCCAAACAAGTAAGAAGATAACATCAGTACCATACAAATGCCAGCACCACTGAATAGCTACCTTCTCCGAAGTCAAGATACTATAAGACCAGAAGCAAGAGTGCATCAACAAGCAACAGAGACAACAGCTTCAACGTCAACAGCTTCAACATCAACAGGTCCTGTCCTATTAATAGATAATACGTCAACCTTGACCACACCAACAGCATCAGCAACATCAACTGCATCAACAGCAACATCAACAGTATCAACTGCATCAACATCATCAACACCTGCAGTAGTCCAAGTGATTAGAGAAGTAAGTGTGAACATGCCTTCAGGAATTAACCTCAACAATTATGATGGGAAATCATCTGCATCACAATGGTGGGGATACTTTATACGATGGACCCTCATCCAAAAAATGTGCGAACAACAACAGTGTAATTCCTTCCCATTCTTTATGGCAGATGGTATTCCAAAACAATGGTTTGCAACACTTTCAGAAACTGTGCATAATTCATTACAGCTATTAAAGGATGAATTTTTCAAACGCTTTGAAAAATCACAAGGGCTGTTTGATGTTAACATTCTCCAATTAAAACAAGGCCAAAATGAAAGAGTGGATGAGTTTATGGCGCGATTACAAGAAAAAACCACAGGACAGGACATTCCTGACAACATAAAGATAGGCATTGCAATTCAAGGTTTTAGAGGGGAGATAGGGAAAACAGTCCACAACACTTTTCCAAAGCCAGTTACATTGGAACAATTAAGGGCCATTGCAGAAAATGCAGAGAAATTGGAACAACTTGTACCAGCATCGTCAATAACTGCTGATACGATTGCAGCAATACTGGAGGCCAAGATGCAGGAACCATTAGAGGAAATTAGAAGACTACATACCTCGATTAACATGGCAAAACCAAACCAGCCTCAACAACAGAACAAACCCAGGTACAACAAACCAAGACCAAACTATCGACAAGGACAGGGTTACCAACAACAACATGTTTTGTACCGCAACAACAGTACATTCAACAACAGCCAGTAGTGTATAATGGACAACAGTACAGCCAACCAATGCCAGCAGCAGTACAGAATCCATATCACCAGCAGCAGCAGCAACAACAACAACAAAATGATGGTTCATGTGAAAATTGTGGTATGTTTTGTGGTACTAATTGCCCAGCAAGAAATAAAGAGTGTTTTAATTGTCATAAGATAGGGCATTATGGTCGTAAATGCAGAGGTTCACAAAAATCTGGTCAAAACCCCCCTTTTCACCGCTAGGGATTCGCGCCTGTCCCTAGGCATTTGTCAAAGGATAGGCACAGAGGTAGAAATTCTTTTGCAGAGGTAAATTTGGTATTGCCTATGCAGAAAAATACTTCAATTATTGATATCAATGGCAGAAAAACACATGCATTGATTGATACTGGTGCAGAAATTACTTGCTGTAGTTTTGATTTTTATAGCAAGTTGGCCCTTTCTGATAAACTTTTGCAATCAGATATTCCATCAATTAAAGGTGTAAGTGGACATAGGTTACAAGTGCTAGGAAAAGTTAATTTACCAATTTCATTTAAAGGTGCTGTTTTTAATTATCATGTTTATGTTATAGATGGGCTACATCATTCTTTTATAGTAGGTTGGGATTTTTTACATGCAAACAAGATTAATATTGATTTTTCTAAAAGTGTATTACAGGTACCAGATAAAGAAAATGCAGATATACCTAAAGTATGTATGATACAGACGTCTAGTACTGGTCTTGCTAGAACGTATTACCCTGTCACTATTTCTCCATTTTGTGAAATGAATGTTGGTGTCAAAATTTCAAAAAGAAATTCAGGAGAAATAGTTCTTTTGGAACCAGTAAGTAATTTAGCGGATTCCAATCTTACGAGAGCTAAATGTTTGGTCAAAATTATTAAGAAAAGAGCAGTCATAAGATTGATGAATCCTACAAATCAGAAAATACACATTCCCGCAACAAAAGTGCTTGCTTCTGTATCAGACATCGATTCAAATTGTATTCATGATTTAGATAATAACATGCCATCTGTTGCTAGTTTACAGCAAACTAAGGAAGCCAAGGAACCTATTAATTTTGATTTCAGCACATCTGATTTGAATTCTGAGCAGAGACAGAAAATGCAGACATTTCTAGCTTCATATAGAGATATTTTTGCTACTAATTTATCTGAATTAGGTTTTACTAATAGGTACAAGCACAGAATTGAAACTTTTAGGGATTCCAGGCCAGTCAAAATGGGATTCTATAACCAGTCTCCTCATATGCATAAAGAAACAGAAAAGCATTTGGTAGAAATGAAGAAAAACAACATCATCAAAGAATCAACTAGTGAGTATCATTCACCTGTTATATTAGTGAAACAGAAAACTGCACCAGGTCAGCCTCAGCAGTACAGATTTTGTGTGGACTTTAGAAAATTGAACCTTCAAACAAAAAATTCGTCCTTTCCAATTCCACGGCTAGAAAACCTATTTGACACGATTGGTGAGGTGCAGCCTCAAATTCTGAGTTGTCTCGACCTTCACAGTGGATTTTGGCAAGTCGAGATGGATGAGGAAACAAGACATAAATCTGCTTTTATAACTCGCAATGGTGTCTTTGAATTTCTCAGAATGCCTTTTGGTCTTAAAAACGCTCCTATAAGTTTTCAACAGCTCATGTCTAATGTTTTACGTGGTCTCAATTGGCAATTTGTCTTAGTTTATGTGGATGATATTTTGGTATTTAGTAGGAGTTTTGAAGAGCATCTTTCGCATCTAGAACAAGTTTTCACTCGTCTTCGTGATGCAAATCTCACATTGAAACCAAGCAAATGTGTGTTTGCAGCAAAAGAGGTGAAATACTTAGGGCACATCATTTCAAAAGAAGGTATTAAGGTGGATCCTGAAAAGACAAAAGCTATTAGTACTTTTCCTGTCCCTACAAGACAAAAACAGGTCCGCTCATTTTTGGGAATGTGCAATTATTATCGACGCTTTGTTGATTCATATTCTAAGATTGCCACTCCTTTAAATGGGTTGTTAAAGAAGGAAAGAGAAAGAAGTTTTAAATGGAATAGGGAATGTCAAGTAGCTTTTGACAATTTAAAACAAGCTTTATTAACACCTCCTGTCCTGGCTTACCCTGACATGAATAAACCCTTTATGCTGACTTGTGATGCTTCAAATTCAGCTATTGGTTTTGTTCTAGGTCAATTAGACAGTCAGAGAAAAGAGCGTGTCATTGCTTTTGGTGGTAAAAGTTTATCCAAAACTGAACAGGTTTGGAATACAACTGAAAAAGAGTGTTATGCAGTAGTTCAAGGTGTAAAAACATTTAACACTTATCTTGCTACTGGCAAATTCACTATATATACTGATCACAAAGCATTGACATATCTTATGAACCAGAAGGCAAATACAGGTAAACTTACAAGATGGGCAATGGACTTGCAGCATTACAATTTTGAGATTAAGTATAGAAAAGGTTGTAACAATCAAGTAGCTGATGCTCTCAGTAGACGCTCATATCCTGAACAGCCTGACGATGAAAATGAAGTCGCAGCTATAAAGGTATCTGAAGTGAATACTAGAACAGAAGCTAGTGGCAATGATAAGACTTTTGAGAGTATCCAAGTGGAATTCTTTTATGATGATTACACTATGGTTGCTCCATTAGATCCCGTTATTGCCAGACCAGAATTGTCAAACCTTCCTGCTATTGCAAAGTTGCAACAAAATTGTCATGATTTTGGAAATATGTACAAATTTCTTACTCAGGGTATTCTTCCTGCAGACAATGATCAGAGTTCAAAAGTTCAAAAATCTGCTCAAGATTACTCTATCTGTAATAATGTTCTGTATAAATGGTTTCAGAAGAGAGTCAGAGTTGACAATGGTGAAAAGTGGATTAAACAATTATGTCTCCCTCAAGCTCTTAGAAAGATGCTCTTTTAAGTTATCATGATAGTTTCGTAGGTGGTGCACATCTTGGGATCGAACGTGTTTATCATGCTTTGAGTCTTAAGTACTTTTGGCCTAAAATGCACCAAAGTATTGAAAACTACATTCGATCATGTGATCGCTGTCAGAGAATTAAAAGAGATACAAAGGGTAAGAAACCACCTCTTAATCCTCTGCCAGTTGACACAACCTTTGAAAGATGGCATATGGATTTTCTGAAACTCAGTAAAACTAACGAAGGTTATTCTTATGTGTTGCTTTTAGTAGATTCTTTTTCTAAATGGAGTGAGGCCTTTCCTATGAAAACTCAAGAAGCTTCTGAGGTTGCAAAGGTTTTATTTCGTGAAATTATTAGTCGTTATGGTGCAATGAAGTGTCTAGTCACAGATCTTGGTAGAAATTTTGTATCGAATTTGGTGAATGCTTTGTGTGAAATGTTGAATATTACAAGGCATCATACAAGTTCCTACCATCCCCAGACAAATGGATTAGTGGAAAGGACCAATAGTACACTTATACAGGCAGTCAGAGCTTATAGTGATAAGGACCAGAACAATTGGCCAAATAAACTCCCCGGTATTTTAATGGCATTTAGAAATTCTCCATCTACTCAATCAACAGAGTATTCTCCCTTTTCAATGGTGTTCGGCAAGGAGATGAACTTACCTTTTGACGCATCTGTTTTGCCAAAAGACAATCTGTCAAAAGATGCAAAACACCATTTAGAAGAAATAATTTCAAACCTCAAAATTATCCAAGATTTGGCGGCTGAAAATATTAAGCTTAAACAAGCAAAAATGAAAGAACGATACGACAAAAATACCAAAATTCCTGAATTTAGGCTTAGAGATAAAGTTTTACTTAAAGAACATGTGGTCCCTGTCGGTCGTTCACCAAAATTAGTTGATAAATTTAATGGTCCTTATTACATAACTGACTGTGGGCCGAATTTCACATATAAATTAAGACGCTGCAGTGACCAGAAGGAAGTTAAAGCTATGGTCAATGCGAGCAATCTTAGACAATATGTTGATCCCACTGATTTCCGTGATCCGCCACAAGCTCCAGATCGTCCAGTTCCAGATAATCCACCCGATGCGCAAAATAACCAACCTGCAGATAATGATCAAGATGATCAAATTGCAGACAATGAGAGTACAGATTCAGATACTAACAGTGAGAATGGAGATGAACCAAACAATGTTATTGATGATACGTTTCATGAGGTTGCGAAACTACTAAATAACAGGAAAACAAGAGGAATACAATATTTTCTTGTGAAATGGAAAGATGGTTCCAAACCGACATGGGAACCAAAACAGAATATAGGAGAGGGCTTGATACAAGAATATTTTACAAGGAAAACTAGGAGAGGAAGAAGGAGAAAACAGAAAAAATATTTTACGAGGCCATAGGTGAAAACAAATAACTGTATAAACTTCACTGGAATAACACAGATAAAGCTTTAATGGCGAATAACTCACTTACATTCAAATAATCTGGATTGAACTCAAGTTTCGAATCTGCGCAGTGGACCATTTTGTTATTTATTTGACCCTTTGATTAACATTTTTTTCTAATTTCAGAAATTTAATAGGCAAATTATGATGTGAAGTCAAACCTAACAGAATGCATCAGTGTTTTGTTGTCAGTAGTGCTAGAGTACGGCCGTGCTCATTCGACTAATCATCTTCTTTTTTTTTATTTTAGCAATTTAGTGTCCTGAGAAACTAGAATCCATTCCAATATTATAGTTATATATGATGAAGTTAAGTGTTCAGTGAAATGTTACCGAGAGCCAAAGTGGAGGAGTTAATTATTGGAGTGTATTAATATTTAGTTTATTTCTTTTTGTAGGATTTAGAACACAGTTATATTAAACATATTTTTAGATTACATTATGTCATAGAGATTGCAGATCGTGAGATTGCAGATCGTGAGATTGCAGATCATGTGCTTACAAGGAGTGAGATATAAGATATCATTCATTTTCATGTTTTATATTTGAATTTTATATTGTTATATTGTCTATTAATATGAAAATGTATTGGTACTTTGACTTTTCTGTTGCACTAAAGCACCTGGTTTACTTGATTTTTCATTTTTGGAAAACTGCATCAGTACTATTTTTAAAACACACATATTTTAGTGTGAAGTGTTAATCTTCATCCTCATATGCAAATTGGTACCGTAATACTTATTAAATGCATATTTGCAAACAAGCAATACCTCAGTGCCTCCCCGTTACAAGTGTATTAACATACATACTTTGAAATTTTGGAAGTGTCTTATTGAATATCTGCAATTATGACCATACATATATGTATTTTTAATTTTTTAACTTAAGTATTTTATGGGCATTAGATCACAAAACTACATTCACATGATTGTGATATATAAACATTGAATCTATATATATGAACTTTTACATTATGTTTATCATACTTTTATTCTTTTTACATGTATATATATATAATTATTATTTTTATTTTATCAGTTCAGATGATGTTTCAAATTCAAGCTTTGGGACAAAGCTTAGTGAGGTTGAGGAAGAGTTGTTATAGAAAAATTATGAATTGCCAAAGACAAAATTTTAATATAACAGACCAAAACTTAAGTGAAAATTATTCAATTTTTACAATTTGAGTTAAAGTATTTTGAAGTTTAAATTTTATTTTATTTTCTAAAATTTCTCCTTACATAAGTTACATTATTTTTGGAATGTTAATTTTTGATAAAGAAGAATGACATACAACTTTAATATTTAGATTACGTAATTAAGACGGATAACAAAGAGACATGTAAGTGCTAAATTATTTACTTTGGATTATGTACCTTACATGTAAATTAAGGCTTTTGTTAAACAACCTTTTCCTATTACTCATGTGTGAAATTGTTTATAACACCTGTCACCCATGACTGGATTATTGACCAACCAGTTAAAATAGGTTGTGGTCAAGGGAGCTAAATTACAAGGTAATTTTTGATTGGTGAAAACAGGAGAAAGTTAAGAAATCAGTGATCATGTGACCACGCCCGCATGGAAACAATCTATGTTTTCAACGGTCACTTTGATTACTGATTTCAAATAATAAACATCAATATTTACTAGAACTTTCTCTTGTTTTACACCAGGTAAGTTGAATTATATTTTTTGTATTTTTGTTTATTTAAATTAGAGTTTTAATTACTTTATATTTTTGAAAAAGCTAACTAAAGTTAAGATTCAGTTTATGAAATTCACTTAAATTAATTGTATATATTTTGTATAGATTTTATTTGTTTCCTTTGAGATTAATTATTTTTTGTGTTGATTACGCTTAGGACGCGATGCTTTATTTATGTAAACAATTGAGAAACGTTTCAAGAATTTATTTAATTCATATCTATTCTATGTTTAGAAACATTTAGTTAATTTTATAATAGTTATTTTTAAAAGTTTATTTAAAGTCCCGAAATATTTCATATTGCATCCGTATTAACTTTTAAGTATTATAATGTCCAGTGGAGATAATTTGTAATTTTTATTTGCCGGGAGAAATGTCTTTTGTTGATAAAGCAATGATTATTGAGTTAAATCGAAAGCTAAATAACAAGGACATGAAACCTTATTTTCTACTTTATATTTCTGTAAGTTGTGTTTTATATTTTGTATATATAGATTGCTTATTTAGTTCATAAATTAGGTTTTGGAAAGCGACACTTGTCCGCAAGATTTCAGTTTGTTTACAAAATAGTTTGAACATTTTGAATTGACTTTTGAACTTATATTTAAATTGAATTTAGTAAATTTTATTATATAACACTCATACACGGAACTCGTGACAGAAGTACATGTTGTTGCTAAGCAACATGGGTATATTCTTTATTTTAATATTTTGTAAAAAGAGTAAATACTGTTTAGGAATTATGCAAAGTTATATTACTTACCAATTTATTCAGAAATAAATTGTATTTGGTATTAGATTTTATGCGATTAAATATAGAAATAGTTTGGCAAAGATTTTATTAATTTTAAAGGTTTATTATTTCCATAGCAACAATATTATACAAAACATTTTAAATTAAGCATTCTTTTTAGTTGAAATGATTCGGTTTATTTAACATATTGTATTATGCATTAACCTGTGCGTTAAGTTTTGTAAAGCGGTTTCACTTGATAAAATATAGTTTGGGCAAGTTTTATTTAATTAGTTAAAATTTGCATAGAGTTATGTCCCTTAATTTAGTTCATTTGTGAAATTCTAAATTTATTATCAAGTGAGACTTGCTATTTTATTGTGTAAAATCTGTAGCACTTTGATTACTGATTTCAAATAATAAACATCAATATTTACTAGAACTTTCTCTTGTTTTACACCAGGTGCTAAAAGTCATCAGACGCAGCACGAAAAGTCGGTACAACACATGTTTAACACTCAGCGGGCATTCGATATCATTGACATACTATATAGCACTAATCGCAATATGTATACATGTACATATATTTTGGGCATCTTATCAGTAATCTCTCTATTGAAGATGTTGAAATATATGTATTATAATTATTCGCTTATTAGGCAAATTCATATTCTACAAAGATATTTTCAATCATTTTAGTTTTGATAAATACCATTACAAATAACTTATTTTGTCTAGTTTCCTGTGTGAGGATATTTGATTGATAAAATTCAATAAACAATTTAAGGTTGTCGGGTAAATGTGGATTACGGATTAAGATGTTAGATGTCAAACTTGAATTAACAAACTAAGGTGAATTTAACCCGAATATGTAGTTTCTCTTCAACAGTGTTTTAATTCCAATTTCCTTATTTTCATTTAAACTAAATTAATTAGAATGAAAGAAAGATTCGAAACTAAAGATAGTCACAATTAAAAATATGTATTTTGAAAAAGAGACAAAAACCGCCAGATCATATCTGATTTAAATCCAGGGTCCGTATATGCATCTTCTGACTTCAGACTCAGACTTCTCTTGAACTGAATCTTAATGTGCGTATTGTTATGCGTTTACTTTTCTACATTGGCTAGAAGTATAGGGGGTGGTTGAGATCATAAACATGTTTGCGCCTGTTCCAAGTCAGGAGTCTCTGGCCTTTGTTAGTCTTGTATTATTTTAATTTTGGTTTCTTGTGTACAATTTGGAAATTAGTATGGCGTTCATTATCACTGGACTATATATATATATATATAGTATATATTTGTTAAGGGGCCAACTGAAGGACGCCTCCGGGTGCGGGAATTTCTCGCTACATTGAAGACCTGTTGGTGACCTTCTGCTCAGTGTTGGTTTTTTTCTTTGGTCGGGTTGTTGTCTCTTTGACACATTCCTCATTTTCCATTCTCAATTTTACAATGGTACGTAAATTAAGATTTTATTCGAAAAGACGGATTTTTTCTACATGTTCTACATGTACCAAAAAAAAATGTACAACTATTGAATATTGTAAATGTTTAATGATGATACATGTCCAGATCTAGATCGAACTGCTTTGCTTCGTCGAAAGTACGAATATAGAAAAATCACAGATTTATATTACAACTAGAAAGTCCTCGAACAGTTGAAGAAATCATCAGAATTTGTTTATTGTAAGTTATTTTGTACATGTATAACTATAATGCGAACCCGAAGTTGTGAAATCGCAACTAAGCGTACTTTGGAAAAGCGACGGTTCTATGAAAACCTATTGTCAAGTTCAAGTTCTGTTTCGACATCATTGTAATATATGTCACTGAACGTTAAAATTCAATCCTTTATTTCGTCTTCGTCTTCGTCAAATAGTGCTGTTGGTTTCTTTTTATTATCATTACATACTAGTATACATGAATACACCACAAGTTATTCCTATGTAATCTCATTTAGATATTTAGTAGTTTAAACATATTTTATTGTTCTAAACTAATGGATTAGAAATTTAGTGCATGCAAAGTAAATTTTAAAGATGACAATGAATGCAGTATATGTGTGAATCTACTTCTCAATCACGCTTCATAAAGATATTACAGAATATTCAAGATTTACAACTTTTCGTGAATATGATTGCCAATGGAATAAACCATGCAGCAGATTTCAAAATAACCATATTAATTTGTGTCTGAATTATAACAACTGAAACTGTAATTCTGCTGTAGTGCACCTTTAGAACTTGTATTTCAGATAATTTGACCACGTGACAAAAAATTATACAATAAACATTGGTCACGCACGATAGGTTCTGATGTAAGACACGTACCGTTACAATACCCAGTTTACACGCATCAGCGCACACAGGTTTCTCGAATGGGGCAGTTGATTGGAGGAAAGTTACCAAAAACCACGCCTACCTTTACCTATTATCCAATCAAACGCCTTTGACATAAACATAAATAATACATGAGTAATATTACAGAGATTTTGAAAAAAGTTGAGACTCTAAATTCTAACTTGAAATTATAAATTTATGCTCGTAATGCATTTTCGCAATTTACAATAAATGGTATACATACTTTCACCTATCTAGTGAGGAAAAAATAGAAATTAAAAAAAATTGCAATTTACAACTATTTCGAATTATAGTGCACAGCAAGGACGTATATTTGTTTTCCGTCCTTGTGCACAGTTTGTGATAAATGGGTGTCAAAATGTATTAAACAGAAACCCAAAGACCAGTTTCAAGAAGAATTCTTTGCTTTTATGCAGAATAGCATAAAACATAATGCTGTCATATTTTCAAAAAGAATTATCAATTAGAAAACTCCTTTTTACATTTCTAAATTCATATATTACGCAGATATAGATGTGGTAGTTGCCGATTGAGTCCAGAATGTTTCAGGATTTACACAGAGAAGACAGAATATGTCGTCTCTGTGACACAAACAACATTGATGATGAGTACCATTACATTATGAATTGTAGAGCATATAAACTATAGAAAAAGAAGGAAATGTTTAAGGAACTACTGTTAGTCAAACCCTTATATCTTTAAAGCTGATCAACAGTTAAACTCATCAATTATTGTAATATTAGAAAAACTATGTAAAAGTTATAAATGTGAAAGTCAGTCCTCCAAGCTAATTTAATTGTATCGTTTACACATGCATGTACTAATTTTACCTTATAGTTATGTGTATGTATGTTCTTGACAACTAATAATTGAAGTTTTATGAGAAATAAAGTATTCGTATTCCTTTAAACATGTAAACCATAAATTGCAGTACACGAAGACAGCCTACGGGTAAAGTACAAGTGATTATATCACAAAAAGATTATATTTAATCCTCATCCGTACGCGTCCTTGTAAATGCCGAAAACTCTGGATTTTCTTTGAAAATTACCTGAGAGGTTATAAAAGATCTAGAAAAGACCAAAAATGAATTGAAATAAAAGATTTTTGTGTAGACGAGTTACAACATTGCATAAGCATGATTAGGAAATTTGAACAAAAAAAGTTCGTGCTCATCTTTGTAGTGGCGAAAAACACGCATATCGAGTTACGTAGACGAAAAAGAATAATTACATTCATAATAATTATGATGTAAATTCACGAAATTAAAAGGTTATAATTAGAAAACAATCAAAAACACGATTCGTCATTCCCCATGTATAATTATAGATTAAAACAAAATTATAATTTTAATTCTGAAATTCAAAAGGCATGTTTCTGATACGTGACAGTTCAGCGAACACTATTACATGAAATGCACGATGATATTGACCGAAAACAAAGGTGAAAGATTCAAATTGTAAAATCATTCGCTGAACGGTAGAATTTCTATCAATCATTCAACGATATAAAAAGACTTTTGAGTGTAAAAGTATGATAGAAATACTTTTAATTTATTGAAATGCCTGTTATATTGTTCCAGTCATTGGTTTCTAGTGCATGATTGTCAGTCCATTTCGATATTTCATAGCACTTTTACAAATTCTGAAGAAAAAAGAAAAGAAAAAACTAATATTCCCATGGGAAAAATATATCTTCCCATGAGAAGAAAATTGTCCCGCAAAGTGTTCAACTCCCACAAAAGGGAATCTAACCAACTAAGAAATGCATAATCATCTGTAGATTGATTTTTACATATGAAACGATGTGTATAGATTTTACTTGGTTCAATGTTCAGTGGCAAGTATTTTATATATGCGCAGGTCCTGAGACAGATAATCAAATTATCAGATTGCGGGATGACGGACAGGAAGACTCCAAACGTAACAGTGTGAACTAGCTGTAAGAAACTTAAGTACTCTCAGATTCTTTCATCGTTGAAGACCCTGTAGCGACTATAAAGATGAACAGGAATACAAACGCTGACCATTGATAATTTGTATTTTTGTTAAGCTC
Source organism: Mytilus galloprovincialis (assembly GCF_965363235.1). Taxonomy (NCBI): domain Eukaryota; kingdom Metazoa; phylum Mollusca; class Bivalvia; order Mytilida; family Mytilidae; genus Mytilus; species Mytilus galloprovincialis. Next base: position 62,548,797 of record NC_134844.1, read on the forward strand.
TGACTTTGTGTTCGATTAGGTCCCGTGTATGTTTACCCCATATTCCTTTATTTTCTATAAAGGCGTCTGTCTTGACAGTAAGTTGACACGACTTAATCATGTTAATACTAGTTAAACCCTTAAATGTAAGACACCAGATGGAAATACTCAAAAAGGACAGCCAGTTTGGTTCTCTTTAATGTTAGAGTTCAAATCTTCATGAAGAAACGACTATATGTTTTCTGTATTCAGCATAGAATAATATCTTCTAAACTATATTTTTTCGCACAATGTCTGGATATTGGTGGACATGCATTATTGCGAAACCAGACATTTACAAATGAAAATTAACACTTAGACTATAGACATTTAGTAGGGAAGTAAATGAACAAAAGACAAGTAATTCAGAAACATAAAATTGAGAATGGAAATAGGGAATGCATGGATCACGCAAAATTAAGCAGGGGCGACATCGGAGTAATGGGAGTTTGCTTCTTGCAAGACATTCGCCGTGAAAACAATTTGATATGAAGACAAGCCTTTGTACTGTGACTTTGTTTTAAAATTTCAAACATGAGGCTGTTACGGCCCTGGTCAATGTTTTTAAGCAATACATAGTTTCCTTTCATTTTGTTGTTGGCTTTCTGAAATAAATGTTTACATATCATAGACTATCATGATCCTTTTTTTTCAATTTCAGTTAAACACTATGTCTGATTTGCTTTTTCAGAAACTTTAGCATGTTTAAATGTCTTTTTCTTTTTCTTCATCTTTTTGAAACCCTAGTTTTGTATTACCACTGACCAGTTCAGTAAAAAAACAGCTGCTTCATGTTTGTATAAATGTGTTTGTAACCTTTCTAACATGCTATTATTTTCCGTTATTTTTTATTCCGTGTCTATAGATAGTCTTGATCGGAGAGTCAAGATTTATTTTGTCTGTTGGTTGCTTGGCTAGCGTAAGCTAATCGATTTACCTCACATTTTGAAGTTGGATGGAGATTGTTTTTAAATAAATGCCGTACCTTTGTACTTTGGTTTCCTGTCGGTTTTTTCTCAATTTTAAATTGGGAAGTTTTATCATTTGTTTTGCATGATTATTAATTTTGACTTGCAAATGAACAATTAATAAATCTAGTCCCATGTGTGCTAGCGAAACGTCTTTAGTGTAATCTCGGAGTGTAATTTTTATTTCAACTTTTACGTTTGCTTCAGCACAACCTAAAACACGAAAACTTTCATTGTCTTGTAAGAATGAGATTCGTTACTTCAAACAAAAATCGCTTTTATCTTTTTTTTTTTTTTTTTTTTTTTTTTGGAGTAAAAGACCGGTTTCTTAAAAAAAACTTTCATACAATCGACTAAACGAAGTATAAGTTTCGGGAAGGTCAAGGATTATAACATATTTTTCGTAATTTTGCAAAAATCGAAAATTTACGGTAATTAATGGTCGAATTGAAGCTTAATACCTACCAAAAAATCTCAATGAGCGAAAAGACTTTCATTTTAGTCATCTCTGGTGTATTTATGATGGCTTGGTTTGAAGCGAGAACAGACGAACTATGCTTACTAGTGTTGCATAAAAAAACATGAGGATATGGTTTGTCCTTTATGAATCTATATTGCAAATTTGACTCATATAAGGATAATGTTTGTCTGAAAAATCGGTAGTTTTAACCGATAATTTATTATTCGATTTTTATCGGATATAGTAGTTATTTGGAAAAATACAAACCGTATAATTAATTATTAAAGTTTCGTATGCATCATAAATCAACCGGCTCCGGAAACTTTTGACTTGTTCTAATATCAATAGTAATGATTTTCAGCGGAGAAAAAGATAGATATTTTGGTCGTGGTTGAAAGAATCGTAAAAGTGTTATTTTTCTAAATTCTGTTTGTTTAATCGGACAAAGTAGAGTCTTAATTTGATTTTTTTTGCCGAACTGGACTCTATATTGTGTATTGAATTGAAAGTTTGCAAACGTTCCGACCAATGAAATTCATTTTAATATGTAACGCGAACTTCAACGAGAGCACCTAGATGAAATATTTTATCTATACTACAATCAGTTTTAACTTAGAAATTTCCGCTCAAATATATAGGAAATAAAATTATATGAAAACAACAATGCAGAATGTTTCTTTTCCATTTTTTTTAACAATGTTTATGTTCATTTCAATTTGGTAAGTAGACTTATATTTAATGCCCAAAACGTAAATATATTTTTTCTTTTAAAACATTAAAAAACGTGAGAGTATGCCGATAAATAGCCAGTCTAGGTCGTTAAACTTAAATCAACTTACCCATCGTTATCGCAGACTAAAATTTATCTCATATATATATTTTCATTTATTACAAGTACGTCAGGGTGCATGACAGCACAATAATCTTTTTACAGAATCGTAAGAACAATATTTTTGTTTGATATTTGCTTCTCTTCCACAATTAACGCCCGATTTGGCCAGTGACCGGTATTACAATTTAACACAGTTTTAAAAGTTCAGTGGGCTGCTACTTCATTTATAATTTTGGGTATGACTTTCTGTTTATCATATTCAACATACGTCAACATTGTCTTCATCAATTTTATTATTCAATTCATCAAAACCTTGTTTTTCATTACAAGCTTTTCCGTATATCAATATACGGCAAGAGAATGAATATTTGTTGCTTACCGGAAATATAAGATACATCGATTTAAATTATGTACACAATAAATAATTGCTGTGTAGTTTCCATGTCTACATTTGATTTACGAGTACAATATAGTAAACATAAAAAGAGAAAAGAGAAACGGTAAATATACAGGAATACATAAAGTTTCGTAAATAGTTGCAAAGGACCACATGTTACTTACATGCCATGAGGTTTCATAGCATTCAGTAATTTTTGAAACGCACATATATATGTGCGATAAAGATCTAGTGCATTTGAGCAAATTAAATTTATGTTATCCATCTAACTATTTTATTTTCAACAGATTCCCTAGTTTGACATTTTTAAACCACGCGTGCATATATATATTTTAATGTTTTTATTTAAATGCCTTATACACGGTGGGTATGGTTGTCCTGCGAGAGAACGTACTGTGCTGGTGATTTGGTCCTGACGGGTGCTGGTGGGTCCTGATTCTGTGCTGGTGGGTTTGTTTACATTGTATCAGAACGGCAATAAAACGACTGTTTTGTTGCTTAATTTTTCTCTGATGCGTCATAAGTACCATGCAAAGTATATAACAACAATATAAAATTGCAAAAGTCGTGCAAGTTCGTTAAACGGAATTGTCCTGACCATGTGCTGGTGATAAGAAAAACGGTCCTGGTTCTGTGCTCCTATGTCCTGGTTCTGTGCCTTTATATTTTAGTTAAAAGTGGCAAATATTCAGTCAAGATCATTGATGCTGTACTGTTATTGACTACTAGTAATTAACTGTTGTCTGCTTTCTTGAAATTGACATTGTTATGAATCTGTTTACTGTTATTATGAGAAAAAAAAAAACTATTTTTTATTCTTTTTATAATTAACTGTGATTTTATTTATTGGCCTGTTAATGGAACCCTTCTTGCCCCCTTTTAAGATAAGAAAATATGTTTACGATTTTCGGGATTACGATCATTTTGAAAGATCGCCAAAATACGTTGTAATTTATACAATACTTATATAAAGTAGATGATGTTGTATGTTTGTTGTCAATGGACAAATTTCCATAAGAAACCAAAGAAAGTATGTGTTAACAACCATACGTCATTGTACGACCTTCAACAATAACCCATAAAATAAAAATGTAAAAGGTTTTGTATAAAAATGGAGAGCAAAAATATATAGAAGAAAGGACTTTCTGAGCGTTTGAATCATATGTCTTTAGCAGCTTAAAAAACATTAATTTTGTTTGTGAAAAATTGAGTGCTGACTATAAGAATGACAATAGTACTGCGGGTTTGTTTGTTTGGTTTTTTTTGGGGGGATGGGGGATAAGTTAGAGCGAGGTTACAGTGAAAGTGTTAAGCTTGGAATAGTTTCCCGTAAGATTTAAAAGTTGTATTTTAAAAGAAAAATGTATCTTACAGCTATTAAGAATCACTTGCTGTATCTGTAAGATTTTTTCAACATATTTTTTTTGTCTGAACGGTTATCAGGTTTTTTTTTTTTCCAAAGTTCGATAGAACACTAAAAAAATCACTATTTTATGAAAGGGCACACTAGAATATGTCAGAGAATATGTCAGAGAATGAAGACGAGATAACATAGAGAACATTAACAAAACTAAGATTTCTTAGCTTTTTCATTTCAAAATTCCAAAATAAATAAATATTTTTGATAAAGAATTACAGGGGAGGAAGTGAACAATATGTCCTACTTTTCTATATTTAAATATTTTTATGAATAAAAAATCAAATGTGCCTTAATTATGATTGAAAATGAGTAAATGGAAAAACTACCAAATTAAAATACATTTTTATTTTAATATTGGTAATATCACTAAGCTTTTAAGTTTTGTGTGTCAAACACACCATCTCTGTAGTAATGACTCCTTATTAAGATATTTCACATCTCCATCTTTTTTCTGCATTTTTTTATATTGTGAATTCTTAGTATTATTATATTAAAATGTAGACTTAATTTATATTTAAAAAAACTGAATCTAAAGCCAGATAAATCAAACATTTTTGTTTCTATCTATCCGTTTTCAGGACTCTAACAATCAACGTAAACACGCCTGGAAAGTAAAATGCGTACTCGGCTGTCTGTAATCGACCATTTTTAGACACCCTCCTAAAAAACAAGCCGGGGTGGGGGTACAGAGATGCAAATTAAGTACTTAGATCAATATTTTATATTTTCGTGTATGATTTATCACCCCCTCCTGTGGCCTGTCAATTACGAAAATGTGCAAACTGCAATAGTATCAAAACAGCACAGACAATGAATAATAGAGATATAATTTTGTACATATACATGTATCAAGGGGAAACTTCTTGCAAAGCATTATTATTTATAGTTCATTATTGTATTTAGTAGAAAAAGAGAATTTGGTGAAAATAAAATCACTATTTTTGTAGAAAATTCACAGACCTTTGTACAGATATTTTTGTTATGTTTAGCATGGGATCAACACAAGGGTACATTATCCTTAAAAATCTATTTAAAAGTATTTTAAACTAACGTTTGCTTTGTTAATTGTGCTTTCAATTTCAAAAATTAAAATATCTCGTAACTTCATACTACCAATTGAGTATAAAACAAGTAAATAAGTTTAAAAAAGAAATTCTTAGATTAAACACCTAGATTTAACTTTAAAAAGTCATAACAGTTTAAAACAATACAAATCTACACACACAAATAACTGGCTAATTAATTTCAACTGATTTTCAACCCGAATCGCTATAAGATCATATATAAGCTCAACTGTGTCGAAGGATCGTGTGAGGTTCATTTATTGTCTTGGCAATGACCAAATG